>NW_026099572.1:88929347-88942031 GCF_025091365.1 Daktulosphaira vitifoliae
TTTTGAAGATGTTCCGGAAATACTGCGTCCTTTAAACATATATAAAATTAAAGCTTATTTTATGTACTATAAAATAAAATAAAAAAATTTGTCCCGACACCTTATCTACTATGTGCAAATTGCTGTCGACATTTTAAAAAAAATTTAATATTTGCGAAAACATCACCTTCTATAAGGATGTTTTTTGTACTTAAAACTGCCATAAATTTTTCAAATATTAGCAAATCAAAATATTATTTTTTTATATTGAAACCTTAGGTAATTTCCTTTTGTTTGATATCATTTTTTTTGAAAATCTAAAACTTATTCTGCTCACAAAGGGGATTTAAAATAGCAACTCTTTTACAAAAACTAACTTTTTCAATTTAATTTTTGAAAATGTTCCTGAAATACTGCGTCCTTTAAACATGTATCAAATTAAATCTTATTTTATGTACTATAAAATGAAAAAAAAAATTTGTCCCAATGACCTATCTTCTATGCACAAATGGCTACTGTATTCAAAAATACCCTATTTTTCTATTAAAATTCTAGGTTTTGTATTTTATTTTATTATAAGGGGATTACACTGATTTTCATAAATATTATATCAATCTAAATGACATAGTATAAAAAATTAATCATATTTAAATTGTTTTGTTTCTTTGAAGTCGAGAAAAATAACTTTAAAATTGGAACTAGCTAAATTTCCATTTTTATTAATTGACGAATGAGACGTACGGTTTTTGAGACTGTAACACTTGGGTCTTTCACGACTGTGGCACTGAATTTTTTTAAAATTCTTTTTGAGTTAAAAAAAAATGTTTAACTCATTTGATTTTTATCTCATTTAGATTCAATAGCTTCAATAAATATCAAGGATTCCATTACTGTAGTCTCCTCTCGTGAGAAGAAATTCATATTAATATTATTTTACTATGTGGTTTTTTATTTTGTAGCTATCATTTATTTTCTCAGCTCTGATTTGACCTACTTTTTTGACAAATATTTTTTTTTTTTAAATACATTCGACATACTTTATCTTAATTAGGATATTAATAATGAACTAGCAGATCATGCAGCTTTTGTAATTATCCACCAATTTCTTAGAATTAAACACTATCTACAGATTTGTATCGAAACATTTTTTATGATAGTTATTTTAATCACTGTCAGATATCATCTATACTGGACCCAACTATGCCACCACCCCACTGTGCTAGGTTTTTTTTTAATGAAAAAAGCCAACATATAAATACTGACTTAGCAACAGAGACATATTTGGAGTTTTAACCTCTCAGGTAAAGTTTTATGCCACCCCTACTTTATGTATTATAGTTATAAAAAAAAACTGCTGCCTGTAGCAATGGTACCCACTTGCTTCCCCTAAATACATCCCTGCTTGGCGAACATTTGTGATAAGTTTAACTGCAATTTTTTAAATTTAAGTTTATTTTATAGACTGAAGATTTTTCAAGACTAATATTAAAGCTAGTAGATATCAATAATTTTTAAAACTCTATATTATATTTTTAATATTATACTTTATTTTGAAAAATAATGTCTGACCCGTTCTAGAAAAAATTTCTTATTCTAGAGAGGTAATAAAATTTCTTTTTTACAGTTAGTCAAAAATTTCAATTTAGTTGAGATATCGTATTTTGAAAAATAGTCACAGACATTATTCTACAAAAAAATTCTCTAATAAAACGTCTTAGTTATTAATTAAATAATACATACCAACTCAGTTCCAATATACTTTGCTTCATGAACTTTATCGGGATCAAATAAATTATGTTTACATAATACAGCTTGATTATTAACTTCTTTTACATTTTGATTTGGAGTTATTTTAAACCAATAACTTAACCATTGTAATGAAATTGCTTCCATTTCATCCTCTTTTACTGAAACCATGTTCATTTCAGTTATTAGGCTTAGCATTTGTTCCACAAATTCTTTATCCTTGTCTTCCACATATTCTCTATTACTCTTAATATTTAATATAGTATTTTCAAAGTTATTATTATGAGTATCTACTAAATGTGCCAATCGGGGTGATAATTGCCAGTTATAAGACTCAGTTTTTAATTTTTTTATCATACTGGTATGCATGTAAACAAGCATGTATGCATTGTTAGTTTGAAGCATACCCTTTTGAATTTTAGGGACTTTAACCAATTTTGAACCATTTACTCTAAATTCATCTTCAGTGCATAAATTCAAACCTTTTCCTTTTAACTTTTCCACATTTTCATCATTTATTTTATACCATTCTTCTGCAGCAATATCATTAATATGGGCTAAAATATAAAAATTGAAATGTAAATTTATTTTGTTAAACACAAATATTAAATACTTTATTGTATAATGGCCATAAAAACTTAAATATTATGCAGTATAAATGAAAGATACAAACATATGAAAATAAATACACTTTGTTTAATTAAATGGTTATTTTTCAAAATTACTATGCCAATTTTTCAGGAAATCAAAAACATATTTTATATTTTAATAGTGTCTTATTTTAATTATAATTTTTGAAGTACAAAAAAATTATTTCTATAAAATTAACTCTTACTTTTTTGACTTGTGATAAAAAATATGTTTCCCCATACAAATTAAAAAAATTTCAAAGACTAATTTTAGCATCCTTCGAGTTTTTTTAAATAAGCCACAGAATTAATAATTTATAAATAATAAATTAATAATTTGATAATTATAATTAATGCAAAGTTTAGAACAGTAATAAATATCAAAAAAAATTATTTAACATAGGGGTGGTCTTGACAGTTATAAACGCATCATTCTTTAATGTACAAGTATTAAGATTTGATAGGAGCTCTACCAAGTTATATCAATTATTGAGCATCTGTAACAAGTACATATTCTTCAAACCTACTTAATACAAGACAAAAATATTTATATTTAAAACGATTTTATACCAGAAAGCAGGCGGAGAAGAAATGTTTAGTAATAAAACTAAATTAATTAATTCTGAAACACTGGTCAAAAATTATTATCTACCAATCATATTTCTAATTAAATCATAATATAATAAAGAAACTAGTTAATTATGTATTTTGTGACTTAAAAAAATTTATTTGTTGCCTTAGTAAGGTATAAGAGAAGAATATAAAAAATATTTTATGATTGATAAATTAAGAAAAGTATGTAACTAAAAGAAAAACATTATCAATATTATTTTTATTTTTTGATTAAATAAGTGGATCATGATTAAAGAATCACCCTGTAAACAAATTATTATAATTTCAGAATTAAAATTTTTAATTTTTAACATTATGTTTTATTAGATTTAAAAACTCCCTAAAGCGGCTTTAAATTTAAGAAAATTGCAATTTTTAGATTTTTCCCTTTAATTAAACTACAAGAACAATCTCCATGCCAAATTTCAAGTATCTATTTTTATAATGTTAATGATGAGTGAGTGAGTAACAAAAGTAGACATTTTGAAAGACTCCATTTTATATAGACATTAAGGGTTTTTTTTTTTTTAACTTTTTTGCAGAATTCTAAGATACAAGAAATTAATCTATACTTAAAAATTCTAGAGTGTATTTTAAATAGAAACCAAGTTATCTGGGTTAAAAAAACCGGATGCGTTGTTTACAATAAAGATAGACTTGCATTGCTAGATATTGGCCAGGCGCAATGATGTGCATTCATTGAACTTTTAAAGGGATCTGTGTATGTTATAATTTTTTTCAAAAATTATTTTTTTGTTTAAATTGACACAATTTATAATTACTAAAATATATCTTACAAATATAAATACAACAAATATTTTTGAAATGACATACATTAGCTAATTACAATGGAATCCATTCAGTTTTTTTCAACATACACCAATCAAATGGAAAGTGTTAAACTATGTTTTGAATTATATGCAATTAACTTTGCGGGAGCCAAAATTAATCAATTACCTTGTATAATTTTAACAACAATTCATGAATAGGAATTACATTGATGACTTATTTTAAATAGTATAAAATTACTACTAAATAACAAAATTTAAGTCGCTTGAAGTGCTAGAGGATACATCCATGTTTTTAAAAATCTTAAAATATGTTACACCAAATTTAAATGTATTATCAGATATGATACTTAGGCATTTTCAAATAGCGACTGACAACATTTACAGCAAATGTTAGGATGTATTCATGTTAACAGTTGATTTCTGATGATTCGAACTCAACTGTAAACATGAATATATCCTCAAGCACTTCAAGCAACAAGACAATCCATGAAAGCTTTAACACATTCATAAAATTTAAGTCAATATACAAACCAATATAATGCCCAGAATAAGCACTAGAACCTTTATGAATAAGAACAGCACATAAATTATACATGTGTTTTTCTTTTAAAGCTTCATCAAGATGAAATGGCAAATTTAAATACTTTGCCATATCTAATGTTTGTGAAAATTGAATATAAGTATTGAGCTTTTTTTTCTGCATTGTTTGTCTATATAACAAAATAAAAATTTATAATCTAATGATTTTTTTTAAAATAAACTCTAATTTACCTGTCATAAACAAAACGCATGAGTTGTATATTTAAAACCGGAGGTAGATTAGTCAAGCAAATTCTTCTAACAGCGTCTTGTTTACTATTACAATGATTACAATAGTACTGGTCATCGCCAGAAAGCTGCTCTTCTTTTAAAAACTCTTGAAGACTGTCATTTAAAGTTTTATGCCCTTTAATGTTAAGGTCAAGTTCATAAAAAGTTGATGGACGTGTGGATTCAGTTTTACAATTTAAACATCTAAACAAAATTAATCTTTAATAGTATGTACAATTATGGACAACTAATTATTTATCTTACGTAGTAACATATTTATATTCTCCGCGAAAATTATCTTTTATCATATCTCTAACTGATGTATCTGATTGAGTACTAAATTTATTTTCTAAGACTGATAGAAACAAATTTGAAAATTCCTAAAATTAAAAATTTTGTTTTTTCATTTAGTTATGTAATAATGTAACTATGTAATAAAAAAACTATATGATATTTACATGAGCATCTTGCTGGAGAGCAGTATTAATTCTTAAAGTAGTGATAAAATCGCCAGGATCAACTGACCTCTGTTTACCACATTGCATTAATGCAAATACTAATTGCAAATGACCAACACTAGTTTCTGGTATATAATTATTTTCAGATAATAAAGATTTATTTTGTTTTTCAAAAGAATCTTCTTCAGGATTCCAATTAAAAATTGCTTTTCTAAAATTTAAATTATCTATTTAAGTATAGGTTTGTTTATATATACATTAATATCATAAAAAGTTAGAACACAAAATTTAAATACATAATTATGTATTTTAACTTTTAACATTAGCCTGTTATCATATTAAATATAAATAAACATAATAACTGATAAATTAATATATTTATAAAGACAAAATAATTGAATACAATAAATATGAAGATAATACGGTTAATACTGAGATCTATGAATAGTTAATTAAATGAATAATGATGATCATTATTTATTGAACATATAAAACGTAATATAAAAATATAAATAAAAACCATCAAAAAATAACAATGATATGCAATTGATATAATAAAAATTGTTCACTTGTGGCTAATATTTAAAATTAATTTAAAACTAAAAATTTTTTAAAAATATTTAACCAAAAAAGCCATAAAAATTACAATATAAATTATGACTATGTAATACAAGAACAGTGTTACCATTATCAACACTAAACACAAATTGTATATTTTAAGCATTTAATGAGTTTATTATTTAATTTATTGAGTTAAATAAGTGTAATATTTTTTACTCTTAAATTAATAATTTAAATATATTATTGAACTATTGGACATAATATACCAAAAAAGTTAAATTTGATGAAGCATTACTTATGACATTCAAAATTAAACCATCAATATTATTAGTATTTAATATAAATTTTATAGTAATTACAGTTAGGTTTTAATGATATTGAACTAAACATAAGTTTTCTGTTTATTCAATAATTTCTGACGCAAAATACTGAATAAGTCAAATATATAATTTGCTTAATATTTTTATAAAGGCCCAAAAATTGTAAAACAAAATTTTATTCTAAAAAAAATTTTTTTTTAATGTCTTTTATTATTAAAATAACTTGGTATACTAAAATTTTTAATAATTAATAAATTTAACATAGTTATCATTATTAAATAATTTAATAAAATTATTATTATATAAAACAGTTATTAATTGTTATAAAAATTACCTAAAATTAATATTATGAAACCATAGCTGCAACAAACTATTAATATAACAAGTAGCACCTAGATTTTTTAAACCAACAAACTTATTTTGGCGGCGTTCTAATTCTGGATCTTCATAATCTAAAACGGGCGTTCTCACTTTATCTTGTAACCATCTCTGTTCACCAAGGCCAGATAAACAGTATGGATTGTTTTTACAATTACGTCTAAAAAGAAAAGTTCGATGATTTAAAACAATGTAATAACACTACTAGAATAATAAACTTGAGTTTTTTAAAATAAAAATATAAACATTAACTTTATAATTTAAACAATAGAAAGAGATATCAAAATACATGGTATTCATACCTGATAATCATTATTAAAAAATGAGTAAACAAATAAATTATAACTTTTGTTATTAATTAATGTAATGCTTACATTTTCAAATTTAAAATTATAATATAAATGGACTACAAAAAATAAAATAAATTTTATAACTCACAATTAACTTGTTTTTATCTTTAAATACAAAGCAAAAAATTAGGATTTCTCATTATTAATAACGAAAAAAAAATTATATTTGAGTTCTTCAAAATAATTTTATTTGAATTATTTATTTGAACATATTAACTAAAGTACTAATGATATTTAAATTAATAAGTAATCGAATAAAAAATGAAAGATATAAAATAAAAAATGTATTAATCAATTCCTTACTACCGATGAATGCTATTGGATATTCAAGTCAATGAAAATTAGTTTTTACATCTATTATTTATCTTTTATCATTTTTATAAATACTGTATTTAATACAATAGTGATTTTTTTTTAATTACTTACCTACAAGTAAGTGGTTTACATTTTGAATAGTTTAAACGATAAGCATAGTTTATATGATGAGATTGTATATCATTTGGATGAGTATTTTCAGCCCATGACCACGGGCTTTTTTTTTCGTGTTCTTGACGTTTTTTTGCCATTTCATATAAACCATGTACGTATTTTAAAATATACTAAAATATACAAATACACAAATAATTTTATTATTTAATAAAATGAAACTCTGAAAATATTTTAAAATAAAATAAAAATATTTCATTAATTTTTAAATATTCAGTGAACTTAAATTCTGTGAAAAATAAATTATATTTATATATTGCGTCTCTTACAAAATTACTTTAAAATTATAAACCACTGCACAAAAAAATTCAAAATTATTATTTACTAAATTTTTGAATTAATTTCTTTTTAAATCATATATTTTTTGTAAACTGCTTAATGCTTAGTATAACTTATAATATATTATAATAGTAAAGATAATTATGTACTATTAACAAAATAAAAATTTAAGTCATAACAAAAAATTATACTTTAAATTCTGTTATAACTTATAGAAATTAACAAAATCGTAATTCGGAAAAAGCCGCACACATAACATATAAGAATATATAAGCATTTAATATATGTTCATTGATAAGAAAATGTGTCATGGCGTCATATATTACCGCGAATATTGATATAAGTTTATATGATGATAATATGAATACAGTTTTGTATAATTAATACTTCTGTATTTATGTACCCACAAATCTAGTTTAGTGTTAAGTTAAATAAAATTAAACAATGGAGAGAATATTCAAATAAAATTAGAACGATTAAAATAATATTTATGATTAGAGGAGAGAGAAAATAAAATTGACAATCCTATAGACGTTATTTAATAACAAAATAATTTTTCGTAAGACTATAGCGGAAACTTAATTTGCTAAATTAATAAAACTTTGCTGGCTTATAATTAGGTGTTTTTAGTTCAAGAAGATTATAGTGCACAGACTAGAAAAATAAATAATTTTAAATTGTGTCATTTTACCTCTAAGCAAAATGACAGTTATAGTTATTGAATTACTATAAAATAAGTCTTCTTTAAAATCTTTATAAAGTGGTATCAATAATTTTACCCACACTGAGAAATAATAATCCAAAATAACGTTTTTTTTTTATGAGATTTACAAAAATACTTAAAAAATATATCAACGAATTTTGATTATTAGTGTGTCAATTTTCATGAATTTGTTTGTAACTTAATTTATGTATGTATTTATGTGATGTAACTTATTCTTTATTAAATATTGTAAAGAAAATTAAAAACTATTTATTTTAAGTTAAACTACAAAAAAAATTGTGGTTTATCCATAACTTGAATTTATTTAATTTAAACAATTAGAATAATATTCAACATTTATTTTTTAAATTGGGAGAAAATATCTGTAGTAAAAATATACAGCATAAAAATAAAAAAAATACGGGTTTTAAAAAAAAATGTATTTACATATAATGTTATACATAAGCAACCAAATATGGTACGGCTAAGGGTGTCTTAGTCTTCCTAAAATTATACTAGATTTTCTACTGTCTAGTAGATTAAACTCATTTTTTTTTATCATTCTCGCAGTTAATACACATCTTCTATTTATTAAAGCAGCTGTGAACATGCACATCGATTATAAATTTAGTATTTAATAAATAAATACAATAGTCACTATTTACGGAGTAGTTAGTAGAGCTAAGAAATGAAAAATGATATATTATTTCGTTATACGTGAAGTAATAGAATGTTGAACAATAAAAAATTATTATCAATTTTTTAATTAAAAACCGAGAACAGTGAAGTTGCGACACAGTGGGGACATGGCATAGTTGGGTCCAGTATAGATTTAATCTGACGGTGATTAAAATTACTATAAAAAAAAAAAATGCTTCGATGCAAATCTTTAGATAGTGTTTATTGGTGTAAAATTGGTGGATTATTCCAAAAGCTACATGATCTACTATTTCTTTATTTATATCCTGATTACAAGTATTATGATTTATAAGTAACGAGACCTGCAAGACGGAGGAGTAGCCTTGCCGGCACATCCCACGGGCGTACCGCCTTTGCCGCCAGAGTTCGCACGGACCACAACGGGTCCGATTTCCGGCGGCACCTTGTCCTTTGGACGGCGGAGGGCGTCCAGCAGTGCACTATGCACGTCGCCCTCCTCCAACCATTCCTCCACGTCCAGGAGCATGACGGGCACTGTCATCACCGGACGGTGGACGCGCACGTCATGCTCCTTCAGGGCGTCCTTTTAAGCTGTCAGCTAGGCTGTCAAATCTCCAAAAGGACGGCTCTCGTTCGGGTCCTCCTGGTCCCAGCCAACTGGACACCCAGAGCTTTGAGGTCAACGGCAGCCATCGTGGTCTTTATGACCACGGAGTACCGTTGACCTTCCCAGAGTGTCCCGATCACCACCGCCTCTGTCCTCGGGACTTTGGCCCGAAGCTGGGCGGCTGTCGGGCTCTTCGCCGCCTTGGAGTGGGGACTCCGTGTTCCCGACAGCTTTGGGTGGTGTTTGGTTGGGTTCCACCAACAGGCCGACTGGGACGACGCGTCCTGTTTGGTCGCCGGGGTTCCAGGACCAGTAGCCGGCGACACCCGCTCCGGAGTGCGCGTCAGTTGGAGATCGGCGAGGGCCCTAACGCTTTCTATGAGGGCCCTTGCCATCTTCACCACGTGACGATGCGGAGAGTATACCTCCATGACGTCCTCGAGCTGACCCGCCTGCTCTCTGGCCAGGTCCAATCCCACCGACAGCACTTCGTCGGACCGGGCGCAATCACCCTATTTGGTGACCCGTCGGCGTTGAACTAATCAATTGCCGTCAGGGCCACCAGTTTGGGCTTTTTGGGCTCACTGGCCGGAGGGACTGGCTATGAGGGCAACCCCCTCAAACCCTATAATACTATGAAAATGGATTCGAATGGAGTCAAGGTTACTGCATCAGGAAATTCGGATGCCCCAGTGCCGGCGGTTGGTGGGGGGTGTACCCACCAGGTGTCGTTATCAACCAAATGCAGAAGTGCTGAGACAGGCTTCTGCAGCCAACCACGGGGTTGGTACTGCGACTGCAGGGAGTGGTGGTGACCAAGCCACTCCCACCAGTGAAATAGCCGGGACGGTATTGGCAACGGATTGCGCGGAAACTTTAACTCCGTTTGTTGCCATTTCATAAATATATATGATTTGAGGGGGTAACCCAACCCAACCCAACCGCCCGTTATGAAATTACCCTCGATCGCTACCGCTTATTCGTCCACTCTAGGAGTGGCTTATATCACAGCTACCCTGCATATCTGCAGGGTTAACGAGCGAACGAGGAGCTCATTGCCCGCGACCACTTATTCGTCAGTCCAAATGAATGGATTGCTTATTTCGCGGCTAACCTGCATATCTGCAGGCTGTTCCTCAATCCGCAACCTGAGGACGCTCCCGATACCTCGAGCTAGGGAGACTGCGCTCGTGCCGACGTTTCGTAGCCCCGTAAAGCCCGATCACACCGACACTGTAGCGCAGCGCAACGGGTTCTTGTACTAATCTATCCAATTCAAATCCTACCTCATCTTTAATGCTAAATGGCAATGGTCTGGGTCTTAAAAAAATTGGTTTAGAATTATCTTTTAAAAATAATTTACATTTACTTTTATTATAAGTACCTAATTTATCAGTAAAAACTTCAGAAAACTAATAATTAATTCATTTACCTGACTTACAAAATCTTCAGTTATATTATTAATTTCAAGGTCAATACTTATCTTAATACCTAAGATTTTTATCCAGTAATTTCCTAATAGGGGGGACCACCATTTTCAATAATTTAGTACATTTTTGTCTGGCCCGCGCTACATTTTCAAATTGCAACATACAATTTTAATGTTTATCGTCTATACTCTATAATATATAATGTATAGTGTATAGTCCATACTCTATCTTATCGATATAATAATTGTTATTTGATATTGAACATCGTTAAATATATAAATGTCATAAAACAGTTATAGTATATACACACGTATGTATACATATAGTTTTTAACCATAGCTGTTTGTAGCAACCTATTAAATTATATCAGTTTCTTCGTATCGTTTGTGTCGTGTTGTCGTTGAATTTATTATTTTCGTGTTTTTGTAGTGCCTAATAATGTCCGCAAAAAAGCGTAAAATTGATGATGAAAATAGAACTTTTAATACCTCATGGGAGAATGACTATTTATTTATTATTAACATACAAAAATAACCTCAATGTCTAGTTTGATTAAGCGTTATTGCGGTCCTAAAAGAATATAATTTAAAAACGGTCGCACAGTGGGGTCGAGGCACAGTGTGGACGAGGCATAGATGGGACAAGTATAGATGATATCTAACAGTGATTAAAATCACTATCATAAGAAACGCTTCGATGCAAATCTATAGATAGTGTTTCATTTAGAGAAATTGGTGGATTATTCCAAAAGCAACATCAACTCTTATTTCTTTAATTATATCCTGATTAGTAGTTCTTTGATTTTAAAATATAATATATGAATAAATACTAATTATAGTTTTTAAATTCAGTATGAAATTGTGAGGCCAGTTATGATGTATGGTTCATAGTGTTGGGCAGTTGATAAGAAAGTAGAGCAGAGAATAAGTGTAGCAGAGATGAGAATGCTTAGTTGTATGAGTGTAGTGACTAGAGAAGATAGGATAAGGAACGAGCATATAAGAGGAAGTAAAGGTGTTGCGTCAATCATGGATAAGATGACAGAAAATAGACTTAGATTGTTTAGTCATGCTATGAGGAGAGAAGAATCGGAAGCTGTAAGAACAGTTATAGAAATGAATGTTGAAGGAAGAAGAGATAGAGGAAGACCAAAAAAGAGATGGAGGGATGCTATTGAATGCGATTTGAGGACAGCTGATGTGAGCGTAGAAGATGTGGGAGATCGTGTCAAGTGGAAGCTTAGGATAAGGGTGGCCGACCCCAAGTAGTTGGGATTAAGGCAAAGAAAAAGAAAAATATTACCAGAAATTCCGGTGGCAATTGACATAATATGATTGTTGTTTCGGAATGTACAATTTAGCGTTTAGTTGGGTTTAAATAATATAGCGTCAAATCAATTACCTACTCTATCGCTTGTATATTAATATACACTACACTTTAATGATACAATAAATAAATAAACTCACACATACACACATATGCATTTATAACATTGTGTCTAACGTAAGTGTAACATGATAAAAAGTAACCGTAAAATGAAAAAAATGGAATATAAATTTTAGTACTCATATTAAATGTAATGTAACTCGAAAAATATTTGTTTAAATGAAAAAATATAAGATAATTTTTTTGTTTATAATTGTCTTTTAAACAACTTTTGTACGAAATTTTTTTTTGTAAGTTAAATATTTTTTGAAAAAATTAAAAAAGCTCATATTTTTGAACTTTTGCAAGACTGTAAAAAAAGTTCAATTTCAATCAATGAGGACTATTAGTATGTCATTATACATATTTTAATTCAACTATTAATAAAACAAAAGTTGATCGGGAATTTTTTAAGAAATTTTTCCTTTGTTGACTGGCCTAGATGTCAATTTTAAACTTG
>NW_026099572.1:88942077-88972039 GCF_025091365.1 Daktulosphaira vitifoliae
AATTTTTCCTTTGTTGACTGGCCTAGATGTCAATTTTAAACTTGTAATTGAGCTAAAAGTTATGGTAATATATTCAATTTTTTTTACTATAAACTTTCATAAATCTTTATCAAAAATTTTTCATCAATTTTAAAGAACCAAAAAAATAGGTTAAAAATGAAAATTTGGACTGATTATTTTTAACATATTAAAAATCAAATCAGTAATAATTTGAAAACAATTTTTTTTCTTTTAATTATTTTATATATGTAATTAGTAATAATATAAAAAATTTNTTTTTTCTTTTAATTATTTTATATATGTAATTAGTAATAATATAAAAAATTAGAAATGATAGATAAAGTCTAATTGCAGATTTAAAAACAACGCGAAAATTTGATTTAGAAAAGTATATTTTTGCTTCTGATCAAAGTTCCTTGAAGTCCAATGCATTCATTTATAGTAACAAACAGTTTTTATTGATAATTATTGTATCAAGCCCTTTAAATTTTTATACACGTAAAAGTAAAGCAAAATATAACTTCTTTATTATTTTTATAGTTTTTCCGTTTAAATTACAATATTAAATTATTAAATATCAATTTCATACTAAATTTAAAAACTATAATTAGTATTTATTCATATATTATATTTTAAAATCAAAGAACTACTAATCAGGATATAATTAAAGAAATAAGAGTTGATGTTGCTTTTGGAATAATCCACCAATTGCCTATTTTAAAAAAAAAAAAAAATTGGTTGGGAATTTTTTCTGCTATTCTCCAAAATTACTCATTCGTTGACTAGAATGAATCTTTAAATAGAAAATTTTATGAGAATTAAAACAATGTTATTTTTAAGATTAATATGCAGTCAGGAAATTTTATAATTACTATTTACAGTATATTTATCAGAAAAACTCATTATTTTTTTGCATTTTTATGGTAATAGATAACTTAAATAGAAGTAATAGTAATAATTTCCTAGTAACTTTTGGTATTTGAAAAGATTCTGAAATTGAAATATTCAGAACTTAATAAATTTTAATGATTTACTTTAACTAAAACAAAATGGTTAAAAAGATTTACTCAATTCAGCGTATTATAAAATTTGATTATAATTGTAAAAATCCATTGTTAATTCAGGAGAAACTTACAATCATTTTTTTTAGAAATGATATATATAGCAACATGTTACCAAAAAATTTGAAATATTATAGTCTAGTAGTAGCACACACAAATAAAATAAAAAAATTATTAAATTATAAAGTAAAATGATTTAATTTTGTATTTGAAACCTATCTGATACGTACGAGGCAGCTAGACCGTAGGACAGCTAGTTGTGCACCGCACTAGAATGCCGTTTTACCTTAAGCCTGTTTAATAAAACGTTAATATTGATTGACCTAGGAGATGACGGCTAACTATAAATCCAATAAGTAAACGAGAGTAGACAATAATTAAATAACAAATAATCACATATATTAGAAATTCCTCAGAGAGTATCTTAAATTTAAGGGGTAACGGGGGGACCCTTAAATACTAGTGGCCGGCGAAGCGGCTTAAAACATATAGTTAATCTCAATTAGAACAAACAATAATTAACATTAAAAATAATATAAAACTCAGCTGTATAGATGACGCTGTTGATGATGATGGGTGGACTGTATGAGATCTTGTGGTAATGGTGTCGAACATCTGAGTATGACGAGTCAGAGTGTAAATCCAGGTACGTAATGGCAGATGAGAACAGACCGCGAAGAGGCGACTACGGCAATGAAGATATTTAGTGATGGTCAGGGCCCAATCACTAGTGGCGTGCAAGGGCACGTAAACTTTGAGCACAAGGGTGCAATAAACAAGAAATAAAAAACTATGCCGTACAATGGCCGAATAATTTACTATTCAAGCGAAGGCGCTTGCAACAGAAAAAAGGTGACACGTAAAACAATCGACTGACTGACTTATGACAATGAACTGTCCATGGATGAAAATCGACACGGAGGTCATCGATTTGCTGTGATGGGTGGGCAAGGGGGTGAGTAAAGCAAGATGCTGGTGATCAGCTGTCCCACCAAATAATATAATCAATGATTTTTATAACAACTGGTCAACTAGATCCTTCTAAAGGCGTTCTGTACCATACACTATCATATCAAACTTCATTCGTTAATAAATATTTTGAAAACATTAGAAATTAATGATTTTAATTGTTTTTATAGAGAACATGTTGACGTATCGTTTAAAAAAGTAGTTCAAGTTAGANCGTTGAAAAAAGTAGGTCAAGTTAGAGCAGAGAAAATAAATGATAGTCACAAAAAAATATCTTCTCAGCTTTGTATCGAAGCTAAAACTTAAAATATAGTAAAGTAATTTTAATACGAATAAGAATNATAGTAAAATAATTTTAATACGAATAAGAAATTTCTTCTTGCAAGGGGCGACTAAAGTGATGGGATCCTTGATCTTTATTGAAGTTATTGAATCTAAATGAGATAAAAATCAAACGAGTTAAAAGTTTATACTAACTTAAAAAGAATTAAGAAAAAATTCACTGCCATACGCGGGTTGGAACCTCGTACCCCAAGCGTGTAAAACATAAGTTTTACCAACTCGGCAACCGTACGTCACTACCATCGGTTGAAAAAATTAGCTATTTAAGCTAATTCAAATTTCAAAGTTATTTTTCTCGACTTAAAAGAAGCAAACAAATTTAAATAAGTTTAACTTTCTATACTATATTAATTTTAATTTATATAATATTTATGAAAATCTGTACTCCTCTTGTCAGGTATTTTAAAATAAAATAAAATACAAATCCCAGAATTTTAACACAAATAAATATAGTTTAAAAAAACTAAAAAACACGCTTTTAAAGCACATCGAACTAAAAAGTTAAAAATAATTTTTAAAATTAACTTAAAACAATAATGAACGAAAAATACTAGTATTATTGTGAAAAAAAGCGTGGGTGCTTTATGCCATATTTTTTGTATATTGAGCGCCCGACGCTTTTTTTCACAATAATACTAGTATTTTTCGTTCATTATTGTTTTAAGTTAATTTTAAAAATTATTTTTAACTTTTTAGTTCGATGTGCTTTAAAAGCGTGTTTTTTAGTTTTTTTAAACTATATTTATTTTTCACTTTTTAGTTTCATGTTATGATAGTAGTTAATATCAATATCATGGTTGTAACGGGTAACGGGAAATAAGGGTTCGATTCCGGAGAGGGAGTCTAAGAAACGGCTACCACATCCAAGGAAAGCAGCAGGCGCGTAACGTGGAGGTAGTGACGAAAAATAACGATACGAGAATCATCCTCCGTAATCGGAATGAATACACTATATATCTCTTAATGAGAATAAAGTGTATTAATATATAAGTTTTAATAGTAATTAGAATATATATATATTTAAAGGGACTTAAGTACGTAAACGTATCATGCATGAGGTATAGCCGTGTTTATGTGGGCGGGCATGGCGGAGGGAACATTATACACAAGGCATATACGGCGGCAGAGGCGTCGGCTGTAGGAATATATAAATGAATATTAACATATACGTATAAATATTAATATATATATTAATATTAGCGGTGGCGGTAGGAATATATAATCTTCGCATAATATCGCGGCACTTTTGCTGGCGTCGAAGACGCGATGTCCGGCGTGATCCTCGGGCGTCAATAGATTAGCAGCGTAGATGACGACGGTGCGCGAGTGCGGATCAGTTTGTTGACGATGTTATTTTGACAATGGGAAGAAGACTACGGTATAGCGGCGGGACGTCGTCGGCCGTGCGGCACTTGCTGGACTTTGCACCGCGGCGTAAAACGACGCGGGGTTTTGTTAATTACAATAAAAATTTGTTATATATATATAATTGATGATAAGCGCGCGTCTACGGGTTGGAAAATATTGTTCTCTACGAGTGGTGAGCGGGGTGGGGCGAATGCGTTACAACAGTATAGTCTCAAGGTCATACACGACGGGATACGCGACATAATAACACGTGCCGCGTGGAGTTACAAACTTACAAACAACAAACAAACAACATACACGTGAAACTAATATAAGCGTGTTAAAATAGCAAATTTTTTAATACGGTAGTCATTTTTTCAATGAAGACAAATCCAGAGGTCAAATTCTTTTTTCTTCAAATTAACGTATATTACATAAGCTTTAATTTAAGATATATATAAAAGTGTCAGTATTTCTGGAATACTTTCAAAAATTAAATTGAAAATGTCCTAGTAACAATACGCATGTTTAAAGTTTTGACCCCCCTTGTATAAAGAGGTATGATCCGATTTACAAAAAAAGCGTGTCAGATGAAAGGGATATATAAAAATTTACTATAAAAAAATAATTATATTGATCCATACATTTTTCCAAAAGTTATATAAAATATAAATTAAATAAAATAAAATAAAAAATCGAGAATTTTTTTCATGGAAATCGTACGTTTTTCATTAACTTTGATGTCCATTTTCACCACGAAGACAAGTCCAGAAGTCAAATTTTTTTTTTCAAATTAAAGTATATTACATAAGCTTTAATTTAAGATATATATAAAAGTGTCAGTCTTTCTGGAACATTTTCAAAAGTTAAGTTGAAAAAGTTCTACTTTCTATACGCATTTTAAAAATTCGCACCCCCCCTGTATAAAGGGAAATGGTGCGATTTAAAAAAGAGTGTGTCGAATGAAAGATATATATATATATATAAAGTATTTATTATTCAAGAATAAAATTGATTCATGCATTTTTTAAAAAGTTACAGCAACATAATGTTAAAAAATGTAAAATATAGTATTAAGAATTTTTTCACAAAAATAGCATATTTTTGTATACGGTAGTCATTTTTAACATGAAGACAAGTCTAGAGGTCAAATTTTTTTTTTTTAAATTAAAGTATATTACATTAGCTTTAATTTAAGGTATATATAAAAGTGTCAATCTTTTCGGAACATTTTCAAAAATTAAGTTAAAAAAGTTAATTTTTTGTAAAAAAGTTACCATTTTGAAACCCCTTGATGTAGGCTTGTCAAGAGTCAAATGTTAAAAAAAATATATAAAATGATAGATAATTATCTAAGGTATCTATAAAAAAAAATTATATTGATTTGGTCATTTTTAAAAAAGTTATGTCAATTTTAAGTAAAAAAAATTGAAAAAATATCGAAAATTAGCGATTTTTAAATTTGTAATTTTCTGGGGGATTTCCTATGTTTACGGAGAACGAGGGAATATTTTTCAACTTTTGAGGGTTATGTCTTCAACTAGATATGATTTGTGATCTTTTGACATATTTTTCATCAAAATCGGTTCAGTGAGAGATGAGATTGAGTGTATACAGAAAAAAAAAAAAAAAAAAAACACATCATAGTAAAATTAATACCTTCTCAGCTTCGCATCGAAGCTAAAAGACATTACATGACAAAGCATTTGTCCAAATATGAAAAATTCATTGGTGATGCAAGAGAGAGTGTTGTAATTGATCTCAAAAGAAAATTTCAATCACAACAAAATGTGATGACAAAAGCAACAATTTCACAACAATCAAGTTTATTGGCTTCATATATAATTTCTAACGAAATAGCAAAATCTAAAAAATCGTTGAGTGATGGTGAATTTGTTAAAAATTGTGCAGTAAAAATGGCTAAATCAATTAACGAAAACAAAATTGCCAGTGAATTTGAAAAAATTTCACTTTCAAGGCGCACAGTGACACGTCGTCTGCTGATATTGATAGTGCCATTCATAAGACGTTGCAAATTATTATGACGGATTGTGCATATTTTTCGATTGCATTGGACGAAAGCACAGATGTTTCAGATGTAAGTCAACTTTTGATATTTCTTAGAGTAATATCTCCACAGTTTGAAGTGTATGAAAAGCTATTAGAATTATGTTCCTTGCATGAAACTTCTAAAGGAAGTGATATATTTAATGCAGTAAAAAACGCAATTGAACCATTTGGTGGATTTAAAAAAATGTCATCGGTTGTGACAGATGCTGCCAAAGCTATGATTGGCAAAAATATTGGTTTTTTTGGATTATTACGCAAATTTAACGTTAATGTTCCTGCTATACATTGTATTATTCATCAGGAAGCGTTGTGTGGGAAAAAAATGAAGCTTGACGGAGTTATGAATACTGTTTTTAAAATTACTAATCTCATTACCGTAGCAACCGTAGTTTAAACCACCATAATTTTATTACATATTTGGAGGAACTTGATTGTGAGTATGGTGATTTACTATTACACACGGATGTACGCTGGTTAAGTCGTGGAATGTGTCTAGAACGTTTTTTTGTTTTGAGAAAAGAAATATTTGAGTTTCTTAAAACAAATATTAAAACTGATACTACGTATTTGGAAAACCAATTGGTTGATAAACAATTTTTATGTTCATTGGCATTTTTAACTGATATTTCTCAACACTTAAATAAAATAAATTTACAACTTCAAGGTAAAAAACAAACAATTTCTCAAATTATTGAATTTTTAGATGGATTCAGAAAAAAATTGGTAGTTTTTAAAAATTTAGTTGTTGAAAAAAAACTAATTCATTTTCCGTGTTGCGAAATTATAAAAATAGAATTGAACGATGAGTTTAATTTTCAACATTGCATTACCCACCTGGACGAATTCACTGTAGAATTCGAAAGACGATTTGAAGAAATTGAAATTATGCGTCCTCAAATAAATTTGTTTAATAATCCAATGGCAGTTGAAATTGGAAAGCAAGATGCTGAACTTCAATTAGAATTATGTGAGTTGCAAACAGATCCATTATTATTATCTACAAAAGAGATTGACATAAGCTTCTGGAAAAAACTACCTATTTTAAAATATCCACTTTTACGAGAATTTGCATTAAAAATGTTATCCATGTTTGGGACTACTTACATTTGTAAATGTACATTTTCAAACATGAAACATATTAAATCAAAGCATAGAAATCGACTTACAGATGAAACATTAAGTCACCTACTTCGTGTTTCTTTGTCCGAAATAGAAGTCGACTAAACAAATATCTATTTATATTTAATTAAATTATTTTAATAACTCTTTNAAGAGGAAAAAGTTGACTTCCAATTGTAGGAGTTCAAAAATTGTGCAATACTCGAATAATTAGCCAAATTGAAGTTGAAGAAAGTTTTGGGTAAAGAGGAATTAAAAAACTGGTGAGTAGCTGGAAGGGAGAGATTGAGAGCCGGGTGATATGGGTCAATAGGAACACATGGCTCGGGAGCCAAGCTGACAGATATATCAGGAACATTACTGAACACTAAATCTAAAAGTGAGCCATGTGAATTAAAAATACAATTATGTTGATAGAAACCATGAAAAGCAAATGCTTCAGGAATACACGAGTAACGAGAAGTATATTCTTTATATTCTATTAAAGAATTTGCTGAAATAGCTGATCCTGTATCCAATTGCATTTTTACCGCTTCATTCTCAATTTGTACCATAATAAATAAATTATCATTCTTAGTAGCTATCTGTTCAATTTGAAATAAAGTATCAATATCTAAGCTATCAGTGTATAAAAAATTATTAGATTTATTAACCTTATTAGAAGAAACTTGTCTATCATTTGCACCAATATAACTATTACTATAATTTTTACTTTTAAATTTAGAATGGTGTGCAGACTTTGGTTGACCTTTGTCAGTTTTATCTTTATAATAACAAACCCTTTTTAAATGTCTCTTTTTATGACAAACATCACAACTACGGTCTTTAAAATAACAATTATTAATTATATGGTTCTTCTTACCGCAACAAGTACAATTTGCAACTCCTTCGTTGATAGTAATCTTGCTACTCCGGTATTGATTTGTTTGTTTGAACTTTCTGTTAACAAAATGAATTTCCTCTTGACTTAGTTCATTGTTTGCTTGATGAAAAGTTTCTAAACTTTCTTCAGCACCTTCATATGCTTGACAGATTTCCTTAGTTTTTTCATATGTTAGGTTAGGTTCTTCACACAGTTTCTTTTTTAAAGTTCTATCTTTTACTCCATGTACAATTTGATCTCTTAAAGCTTCCTCTAAATTGTTTCCAAAATCACACAACATGGATAGTTTCTGTAATTTGGTGACGAATTTCGTGATTGATTCGTTGATCAGTTGTAAACTATTTCGGAATTTAGATCTTTCAGCTACCACTGACACTTTGGGTTGTAAATAACTTTTCATATTACTAACCAATTTTTCAAAAATCACGTCCTTCGGCAATGCTGTTGTACACAGAGACTTTAATACTTTATAGCCTTCACTTCCAATTAATGTTAGGAATATACCAACTTTATTTTCCTTTATTTTATTCACTGCCATGTTTAATTCGAGTTTTTCTACCCAAGTCTCGAAATCCTCTTCATGAAGTTTAAATTCTTCCATATTCCCAATTTTTGACATGACGTGGTTGTTAACTGTATCTATTTTATTTGAAGTAATTTTTTATTAATTAAATCATTCAATATCCGATCTTCGTCGCCAATTTTGTAACCTTTATTCTCAAACCATTGCTTATTAGAAAATAAAGAATGCAAGTTTAATTTTAATATTCCGTTTATTGCTTAAACATCTTTTATAACTATTTTTAATACAATATAATCTTATCATTAGTTTGTTTTTTTTATCTTTTACAAAAGCGAGGGGTATAGCCAACACCACATGTTGGTTAATTAATTTGAATTTTTGAGCACTTGAATAAATATAATTATCTTACTTTCGGTTACTATAATTCAGTTTGTTTAATTTCATTGGGTTCGTGGAGTCCGAGGGTTTAGAGGATGACAATACAATCAGATAAAGGGGTTATGATGAGTATTGAAATTTAATGTATGTACTAAACTTGTAAAAATTGGTAAATCATTTGAATAGTCTTACGCTTCAAGGGTACGAGCTTAGGTCGGCAAACTATGAAACGTAATAAGAAATTGCATAGGTACGATTTTAGGTCAAGTACTTCGAACGCATTTAATAATTCTCCTGACAAACCAGTTAATAAATTTGAATGAGAAAAGATAAGTTAATTATTATTGTTTTGTCATTCTTTTCTCGGATTAAATAATTCCAAATTATTGGAATGACAATGTATTACCTACTTTATAATGTTTTCTGCAGAATTTAAATGAACACTGACAAATTTTTCTTTTGAATATTTTAGAGACTAGTGGTCAATTGCTAGATTTGACTTTTGGCTTGAAAAGTGGAATGAGAAATTTGTATTGCTTTTTACGACTTTTTATATGCAATCTATGATCTATATATGTCACCAAAATGTAAGAATTGACCACTAGGGCTCTTATCTTTATTGAAATGAAAGTTATAAGCAGGGATAATATGTTACATTGGATATCGTACATTTGATTTTTCTTAGGGATACTGTTACTTAATACATTGTCTTTGTAGATTAATTTACAGTGTTTACATTTATGGTACAAATATTAATCTTAAACTGAACAAATACATACATTGTATTAATTACATTAGTGATTATGCTATCATATTAATTTAAGATAATTATTTTATTTTGTGATACCATTGCGAATAATATTAAATTAGAGCGATAAATGGTATCACAACATCTGTATATATACAGGAATAACGAGGTTCTGTGCGACTGGCTGTCCGCGACTGTTTATTTGTCAGTCTAAATAATTGGACTGCTTATTTCGCGGCTAAACTGCATATCTGCAGGTCGTTCCTCTATCCTCAACCTGAGTACGCGTCCGATTCCCCGAACTAGGGAGACTGCGCTCGTGCCGACATTTCGTAGTTCTGTAGAGCCCGATCACATCGATACTGTAGCGCAGCGCAATGGGATTCAATTGACTATGAAGAAACTAAATTATATTTAAATAACCAAAAGAAAAAAGATTATTAAAAAAGTACGAGTAAAAATGATTGTTCTGATGTGAATTATGATGAATGTTCTTGTCAACTTGCAAAAGAAATTAATCGAAAATGAAAAATTTGAAAAAGAGAAAGAACAATATAAGTAAATTTTTGGAATATTTATAACCATTATAAAAAATAATCATTATTAGTAATAATCATTAAAATTTTTAATTAAGACTGTTGAACTTCAATTATTAAGTAGTATTGTTGAATTTCGTTATACAACCCGTCATTAGAATCAGTTGTTATTCATAGTTCTGAAAAGACTAAAAGAATAAGGGCGAAGAAATATATTATGACAGAAAATCTAGAAGCAGCATTGGACCGTTGTAAATTATTTGTTAGAGATGCGGTATTTATACTAACAGCTACAGCTGAATTTTTGGTCATAATGTAATTGATTTAATCATTAATCACTCTTCGATGCATCGTTTTCATGAAAATTTTCGAAAAGATTATGCTAATGAAGTTAACATTCTTTTTTTTTAATCAACATGGATGCTATAACTATTCATTGGGATAAAAAATTTCTGCCCTCATTAACAAATAAGGAGCTAGTTGATAGATTACTAATAGTAATAACTTATAAAGGCGAAGAAAAATTAATAAGTGTGCCTAAGTTGCCATCCGGAAATGGAAAAATCAGGCTTTAGCGGTTTATAATGTCTAGAACAATGGGATCTTGTAAATAAAATTCAATGCCCAATTTCCGTTTTGTGCCGTTTGTGGCATATTATATAAGAGATAAAGACCTTGTTTTTCCTTGTCTCGCTTATCTCTTTTACTCATGTTACTGTCTCAAATTATTCTTTATATACTCCAGTGTATATTTATAGTCTTTAAATTAATTCATTTCACATAGTTTAAAGCGTTTCAATTGATTTTATGGATAGATTTTATTTTATTAAGCGCTTCCTATAATGTTTTAAATGTTATTTCCATTAATATTTGATGACCATTTATATAGAGGAGACAAGTCAAATTCAGTTATTTTTTTTTTTTATTAATTAATTAAAGTAGGATTAAGTAGAATGAAGTGGATTAATTGTAATTACATTATTTCAGTTAAATACACATGTTTTTTTTAGCTTCGATGCGTAGCTGAGAATGTATTAATTTTACTATGATGTGTTTTTTATTTTTTTGTGTCTGTTACCACTTTTTCTCAGCTCTCACCGAACGGATTTCTTTCAACAATATACGTCAAATGATCACATATCGCATCTAATCGAAGACATTTTTCTCAAAAATAGAAAAAATTTCCCTCGTTCCCCTTAAATTGGGAAAATCTTCAAAAAATTACAAATTTAAAAATCGCTAATTTTTGACATTTTTTCAGTTATTTTTACTTAAATCTGTCATAACTTTTTCAAAAATGACCAAATCAATATAATATTTTTTTTATAGTTGCACAATGTCTTTACTTATTATTTGATATAATTTGTTGTATAAATCTGACTCTTTACCTGTCCACAGGGGACGTTAATAAATGACAACTTTTTCAAATTAACTTTTAAAAGTATTCCGGAAATACTGACACTTTTATATATACTTTAAATTAAAGCTTATGTAATATACTTTATTATAAAAAAAATAAAAAAATTTCGGACTTTATTTCGTCTTCACGCTGAAAATGGCTATCGTATGCTATTTTTGAGTTAAAATTCTCGATTTTATATTTTTAACTTTAAAATTCTAAAACTTTTGAAAACTGTATGGATCATTATAATTTTTGTAAGATAAGTACTATTTATATTCTTCTTTTAAGCAATATACTTTTTTTTTTAATCGGACCCTTTCCCTTTATATATTATAAATATATATATTCATATATTACACTTATAAATCATAATACTTGTAATCAGGATGTAAATAAGGAAATAGAAAATCATGTTTCTTTTGGAAAAATCCACCAATTTTTTAAAATTAAACACTATCTACATATTTGCATCAAAGCTTTTTTTATGATACTTCTTTTAATCAATGTCAGTTATCATCTATACTAGACCCAACTATGCTACGGTCTCACTGTGCTGAGTTTTTTTATATAAAGATATCGATGATAACATACGTAATTACCTAATGCTTCGCATTGCGCATCTTACATTTATTAATGAAAAATGTATAATCTGTATTTTATATTACTAGTATTCATACAAATAATTTATTTATTTATCATAACATATACACTGTTGAAAACTAGCGATTATATATGTATATATACATATTATTGTATACTATGTATCTTATCTTAAAATAACTTTTATGTTATGTTCAATTTAATACAATAAATTGAGAATCACTAAATGCGCTGACGACAATATCCAAGATAAGGGTAATTAAAAATAATATAAAAAGGCTTAGTTCTGCTTGCACATCAGTGAGCGAGCGTGTCAGCGAGCGTGCCAGCGAGCGGTTCTTCTCCACTTTTGAAGCTCTGAATTCTATAGAATTCAGAATTCTTTTGTCTAATCTATATTCATCAAACTAGCCGAGATCCCGTGTTGTCGTCGGTACATTTTAAACGATATCGAATACAATTATTTTGCGTTAACACTTAATTTATTTAAATGAGACAGTATAAATCTTTATGCAAATCTTGACGATCTTTGTACAAGCTATATATAAGAGATAAGTAAATTCATATTAACCCAATTATTTAGAATTAATAATCTAAATAAAGAATGGTAAAGCAATGGATTTTTTTTAAACATCATTTAATTTAATTATTAATAACTAGTTAATGCTTGGTCATATACTTCGACTGGGTGTCTGAGAGGAGGCCAAAACACCGTTCACTACAAAAATACCTCAGCGTTTAATACCTCTATGAGAGGAACTTAATTCATATCTTTTTATATCTACTTGTCTTTACTGTTCTAAGCCCTCGGACTATACAATCTCGATAGATCCTTATTGCTCCTGAATTGACTAAATCCCCAAATATCCAATCTCGATCAAAATACCCAAACACCATTCTTATTTTTGTATTACTAAAATAAGTTTGTTAACAGTAAAAAAGTTTTGAAACCACTTATGGTATTTATCACCAGAAAATGCAGCAATAGCATTTTAGCTTCGATGCGAAGCTGAGAAGATATTTTTTTGTGACTATCATTTATTTTCTCTACTCAAACTTGACCTACTTTTTTCAACCATATGTCAAATGACTACAATTCGTATCTAGTTGAAGATATTACCCTCAAAAATTGAAAAAAAATTCTAATTTATCAATTAAACAGTTAGTTATCCCATGTTCTCCATACAGACAATTAAAATCATTCATTTCTAATGTTTTCAAAATATTTATTGACGAATCATGTTTGATATGTGTTATAATTCAAAAATATAAAACAATAGATATTAATTTAATAAATGATCTATTGCTTTGTCATCCTTTACTCAAACTATTAACTTTAAATAATTGGGATAACATAAAATTACTTACTTCTTTTATTCTTGTAAATTGCTTGTAAAATGATTTGATAATTATCACGATATGTTTAAAAGTATTTAATTAGCACTTCGTCAAAAGATAAATAATTAAAGCAAGTTCTTTTCATATATAAATAAAACGCATAAAAGTCAGCCGACAACAACACAGGGCTGTGACTGATAATTGTTTCTTTTTATTCTTATTTCAATTCGGAGAAAACGAACTCTTTTGGTCGCTGTCACTTCTTCTTTTTTTTCGTCTCTCTGGAGTCTTTCCCTGACTCTCTCGGACTGAAAGGATTTCAGTGTTTTTTATAGTAAAATGATATTACCCCCAATCCAGGGATATTGTTGTCAGCGCTTTTAGTAATCTTTTTAGTTTATTGTATTAATTATGCATTACAGGATTATTATATTCAGATAACATATTTAACAATTGATAAATTGACATATATATATAAATAATAAGAAATTGTGTTGAACATCATATTTGTTATGACAGATAAATTATTTGATTGTTTACAAGTTATTTAAAATACAGATTATACATTTTTCATTAATAAATGTAAGATGCGTAATGCAAGCATTGAGCATATTACGACATATGATAGGTTTCAAATACAAAATTTAATCATTTTACTTTATAATTTAATAATTTTTTTACTTTATTAGTGTGTGCTACTACTAGACTATAATATTACAAATTTTTTAGTAACATGTTGCTATATAAATCATTTCTAAAAAAAATGATTATTTTAGCTTCGATGCGAAGCTGAGAAGGTATTGGTTTTACTAAGATGTGTTTTTTTTTTTTTTTTTTTTTTTTTTTTTTTTTTTTTTTTCNGATACGTCAAAAGATCACAAATCGTATCTAGTCGAAGACATTACCCTTAAAAATTGAAAAAAATTCCCTCGTTCCCCGTAAAAGGGGGAAACCTCCAAAAAAATTACAAATTTAAAAATCGCTAATTTTCGAAATTTTTTCAATTTTTTTTACTTAAAAGTGCCATAACTTTTTCAAAAATGAACATATCAATATAATTCTTTTTTATATAGATGCATAATATCATTACCTTTCATTTGGTACATATTTTTCATAAATTTAACCCTTAACCTGCCCACAAGGGNTTCTTAATTATTTTTTTTTATATTGTAAATACTTATTTTTTTATAATAAGTAATAATATTAAAACTTAGAAATAATAGAAAAAGTTTAATTCCACATTTGAAAATATCGCGAAAAGTTGATTTAGAAAAGTATATTTTTGTTTCTGATGAAAATTCCTTGTAGTCTAGTATATTTATTCATAAGTAATAAAAATTTTTTATTAAAAAGTATTGCAACAATCCCTTTAAATTTTTATAGTATCTCCTTAAAAATTACAATATTATTGAATATCAATTTCATACTAAATTTAATTACTATAATTATTATGTATTCATATATTATAATTATAAATCGGGATAAAATTAAGGGAATAAAAGTTATGGTTGTTTTTTAAATAATCTATCAATCTCTTAAAATTAAACACTATCTACAGATCTACATCGAAGTGTTTTTTATGATAGTAATTTTAATCACTGTCAGATATTANATCTAAAGATTTGCATCGAAGCGTTTTTTTTTTATAGTGATTTTAATCACTGTCAGATATCATAATACTTGATCCAACTATGCCACGTCCATACTGTGCCGCGACCCCACTATGCTACCGTTTTTTTATACAAATGTACCAATTAATAATAAAATAAAAATGGTACGAGCGTTGAAAACAAATAATAAATTTGAAGGAACAAAAAAATACTTTTTGTAATCTCAAGATATAAAATAATAATCAATATGAATATAGAACATTTCATTATTACTGAATCAAACAACTTTTTTATACGTTTTAATATAAGTATGGATATTCTAAACATAGATCCTATTTTGTGGAAACATAATGACGACTGCCTAACAGGATTGAACACCGTAAATAAATTAAAAGTTACAAACGGTTTTGAAGAAACAGGCGTAAAATTAATTGAATATTACAACAATATTATAATAATAGATGAAAAACAAAAACAATATTTATTGCAAGTTGTGTCTGAACATAGAAAAATGTAACCTAATAACAATAAATCAACTTTATCCCAAGACTTTTAGTTCATATAAAAATTAAAAAATGTTATTATTCATTAATTAAAATTACTACATTTTAAATATTGTTAATTTTTTTAACAAATTTTCAGAAAAAAGCTATTTTTCTTATTTTATTTTTTATGATTTATTTCAACTAATACTAGTTCAATGCTATAAAATTCAACTTAATAACTTAATTAAGTTATATTCATGTCAGTATAAACATTTGAAAAGGCTGTAATGAAGCGTTGAAACTTTTAAAATAACAAAGGTTAAAAAAACAGGTGTTTAATTATTTTTATGTTATCAATATATTGTTATTTCACGTAAAAAATTCAATACAATTTTATAAATAATACATCAAAATATTTGTTTTTACATAAGGTTTTTTTTTGTATCTTGAATTATTGAAAAATCACTTGAAAACCTCTAATATTGGTTTTTTTTTATCGTTTTATAGAATATTCATCGAAAATTTTTGATTTGTAAAATTTGAAAATTTGTGAAATCTTAAAATGCTGTGCACCTCGATTTAAATTTTTTCAAATGATCTTCAATTTTTAAAATATTATTTTTTTATACTAAAAAAAAATGGAGGGGTGTCCCGAAAGAATTTCGTAAAATAAGGACCACCTTACGGGGGCAACTTTCCCCTTAACCGGCCATGTATATTTCTCCCACTCCTTCCCCATAGGCCACGCCTCTTACTTTCCCTATAGGACAGAATCCCTTTTTTTACCATACTTATGTTTATTAAGATACAAAATGTTTAAATATATTTTATAAATGTTAATTTAAAAATAAATTTATCTTTTATGTAGATTTTTAATAATTTAAGAAAAATATTAGTGTTATGTTGCATTGTTGATTTAGGAGAAAACGTAATTATTATTTCTTCTCTTGAAAAACTGAATATTATTATTAAAAATAACTTTATAGGATCCTAATTAAGGTCCTAGTTTAGCTACGTTATTTTTATAGTTGTGTTTTACAATAAGTTTAAAAAATGCTGAATTTTTCATGGTAAAATATTAATTAATATGTGTAAAACTTACTGTCACAAATGCACATTATACTTTTTCTTTTTACATACAATAACTCTTTTTTATTCGTATAATAAATTTAGGTTTTATAAAACTTGATCCAGAAAAATATGATGGTAAGTTTTTTTTAATAAATTCATTGAAAAAATAATTACGCATAAGGCAAAAATCTGTACAAAATTCTGTGTAACTGTATGATAATTTTATTTTTAAAGACGCTCTACTAAGTATCATTTATTTAACGTTAGAACATTTTTATCCACAGGCGATGCAATATAATAATATTATTAAAATAATCAATATCAATCGTAAGAATAATTATTATTCTAAAGATTTATTTTACTTAAGACAAATATTCTCTATGATTTTATATTAACACTATAATAATATTTTTAAAATTTGAGTAATATAAAGTTATATCTTAGCTAGAGTTCTACGATATAATATTTAATATTCATTTTCAAAAAAATAACTCTGAAATAATTCGATAAAAATGTAAAAAAAAATAATTAATTTTTTCTGAATTATTTAAAATTAAAAACTATTTAAACAAATTATCAATTTTGATAGTAAGGTAACAGATATTCCTATCCACCTCTTAAAAGAACGTTCTAAATAAAATCTTTATTGTTCAATAAAAATTCCTTGTTTTAAAGTTATAAAAATCGAACTTTATAGTATTTGTTAAATATACAGTCTAATTTATCAATCTTATTTACTAATTATTTTCGATTTTTCAGCATGTAACATTTGTAAAAAAGGGGATAAAAAAATGTATTAGTAAATAGAAGCCCTTCTACCAATGACAGCAATAACAGCAAAAAAGAAAAAATATTATAAAAATTACTACAGAAAAATGTTATAAATAATAATTTATTTGTTTTTTTTTATCTTTATCATTTTATTATTAATTCTAAGGTGTATATAAAGTAATCATATTGAATAAATATAGGCTGTATGAGTTTAGTACTTAAAAATATACATCGGTAAACACATATAATTATTTGATCAGTAAATGATAAAAATTCAAAGTAAAGTTAAATTTTACGTTTATGCATATATTAAGATAATTTAGTAATCTAAAAATATTTTACTTTAAACTTGGTCAATACAAACTCTGAAATAAATTTTAATTCATTGTAAGAAAAGATATTCTCTATTTAGTGATGTATAACAACTTATCTCAATAGTTACTTTAGATTATGCATTCAGGTTGATGAATTTATTTATTATTATTAAATATAGTACTTAATATATTTAGAATAAGTATGGTCGTAAGTACAAATATGAAAATCTATTCTTTTTCAGTATAATTGTGAAGTTCAGTAAATAATTAAAATAGTAATGATTGAGTTTTAACGTAAAAGCGGAAAAATCTATAAAATCAAATTTCAATAATTTAGTATTTAATTTTATTTTATTTTCCTTAATAAAATAAGATATTTATACAAATTTATAAATCGCTAATTTTCGAAATTTTTACTTAAAACTGCCATAACTTTTTCAAAAATGAACAAATAAATATAATTTTTTTTATAGATGTTTGATATCTTTACCTATCATTTGGTATATTTTTTATATAAATTGAACCCTTAACCTACCCAACGGGGAGGGATTCAAAATGACAACTTTTTCACAAAAAATTAAGTTTTTCAACTTAACTTTTGAAAGTGTTTCGGAACTACTAACACTTTTATATATATTTTAAATTAAAGTTTATGTAATATACTTTAATATTAAAAAAAAAAAAAAATCAGACTTTATTTTGTTTTCATGATGAAAACAGTCATCAAAGTTAATAAAAAAATACGATTTTTGTAAAAAAATTCTTTTTCATATTTTTAACATTATAACACTATAATTTTTTAAAAAATTTATGGATCAATAAAATTTTTTATAAGAAATTATATTTATATACTTCTTTCATTTGACATACTTTTTTTTTAAATCGGAAAAGTTCCCTTATTTCAGGGGGGGTTCAAATCTTTAAAATGCATATAGGAAGTAGAACTTTTTCAACTTAATTTTTGAAGGTGTTTCGGAAATACTGACGCTTTTATATATATCTTAAACTAAAGCTCATATAATATACTTTAATATTAAAAAAAAAAAATTCGGACTTTATTTTGTCTTCATGGTGAAAATAGCTACTGTATTCCAAAATATGCTATTTTTGTGTTAAAATTCTTGGTTTTGTATTTTATTTTATTATATGGGGAGTACACTGATTTTCATAAATATTATATCAATCTAATTGACATAGTATAAAAAGTTAAACATATTTAAATTTTTTTGTTTCTTTGAAGTCGAGAAAAATAACTTTAAAATTTGAACTTGCTAAATTTTCATTTTTATTAAGTGACGAATGCGACGTACGGTTTCTGATAACAGTTGGGTCTTTTACGCCTGTGGCATTGAATTTTTTCTTAATTCTTTTTAAGTTAGAAAAAAATGTTTAACTCATTTGATTTTTATCTCATTTAGATTCAATAACTTCAATAAATAGCAAGGATCCCATTACTGTAGTTTCCTCATGTTAGAAGAAATTCATTATATATATTATTTTACTATGTGGTTTTTTTTGTAGCTATCATTTATTTTATCAACTTTCACTTGACCTACTTTTTTGACAAATTTTTTTTTTGAATTAAACACTGGGGGGGGGGTGTTTTAAAAAACAACAATGGTACTTGGTAAACTCAAATACAAGAAAGGAATATTAGGGAGTCTAAAAAATTTGATTTCTATCTCTACTTATATATGTTATTTCAAAATACTATAAATTTGTTTGTATTTTATTTTAGCTTCGATGCGAAGCTGAGAAAGTATTAATTTTACTATGAAGTGTTTTTCTTTTTATATGAAAATACTCATTTTTTACTAATTAGTAATAATATCAAAAATTAGAAGTAATAGAAAAAGTATAATTTCAGATTTGAAAACGGCGTGAAAAGTTGATTTAGAAACGTATATTTTTGCTTCTATTGAATGATCCTTGCAGTCCAGTGCATTTATTTATAGTAACAAACAGTTTTCATAAAAAAATATTGTTTCAAGCTATTACTACTTTATTATTTTTATAATTTCTCTGTATAAATTACAATATTAAATTATTGAATATCAATTTCATTCTAAATTTAATTACTATAATTTTTATTTAAACATATATTATAGTTTTAAATCCAAAAACTACTAGTCAGGATATAATTAAGGAAATAAGAGTTAATTTTCTTTTTAGAATATTCCTCCAACATCTTAAATTTAAACACTATCCACAGATTTGCATCGAAACGTGTCTTACGATAGTGATTTTAATCGCTGTCAGATATCATCTATATTTATCCCGTCTATGCCACGTCCGCATTGTACCTCGTCTACACTCTGCATCGTCACCAATGTGCTACCGTTTTTATATTTAATATTATTATGAACTAAATCTCCTCATATTTTAAATACAACTACATTTTATAGGACAGTGCGTTGAGAAAAAAAAACCACATGTTTATCGTTCTACTATTAAAATATTAAACACACAATACGATTTTTGCCTTTATTTTTCTTATTTGTGCAATGAGGAATTTTTTATCAATGTTACACCGATAAGGCAATAAGAGTCATATTATGTGTTTAGTATTTTAATAGCGGTACGATAAATTTGGTGAAATTTTTTTCCAAATTTTTTTGATCCCAAATTTTAGGGGAGGGCGCGAAATTTATAAAAATTCTATTGATTAATTTGTATGATGATTTCGTTGGAAATACTGTGGCGATGTTTAATTTTTATTTGAATAAAATTTAAAGTTTGAGAATTGGAAAACTACCAATTTTAGAGATAAGAAATTTTAGTTTTTGATTTCGCTATTTTAGGTCCTAATGAATATAACTAACATGGATTTTAGTCGAAAAAACCTTCAATTTGTTAAATATATCATATAAATAAATTTTTCTCTAATTTGATAATTTATTATTACATTTATTTATTTATTTATTAAACGGGACTTGCCCAATACAATATTAGTAAATTTTTAGTACATAACAATTGCAATAAGGTATTTACAGAAGACTATTTAATTACACAAAGTTTTAAGTATAATCACAAAGATCATTTTAAGTTGAAAATGAAAAATTAAACATAAGAGTAACTCAAACTTGGACAATGGTATTATAAAGGAGGGGTCAGTGTTAGCTTTTTTCAAAGAATTGAGGAGATGGTTTGTGGAAGAATAGGGGATTAAGAAGGGAATATTTGAACGAGTATAGCGAGGAGGAACTTTAAGGTTTATGAGGGATAATAAATCTGGGGAATCAATAATACCTGAGAGGAGACCTGTTAAAAATGAGAGGTTTAAAGAAAGCCTTCGATCAGCAAAAGTACAGAGGTTCAGGAAATGAAGAATAGGAACATAATTATGAGATGGATGTTGGATAGAGAATTTAGAAAAAACGAAACGTAGGAACTTGTGCTGCACACGTTCTAACATACCACTCGCACCAGAAGAAGGTGGATCCCATAGGACATATTCAAGAATCGGATGAACTAGGCCACAATATAATGATTTAAGGGGAGAAACCATGTAGAATTCCTGAGTTATGCGAAAAACCAAACCCAGGATTTTCAATACCTTGCAACAATTTTTTTCTATGTGTTTTATAGGGCACAGGGTACAAGTAAGGGTAAAATCCTTCGCTTTTCATTTAATTATTTATGAGATTAAATTGGCTTTCAAAACATCATAAAAGAAGGTAATAATTTGATGGAGTGGACTGGGAAAGGAGTGTAGAAATGTTAAGAATAGTGGAGGATGGTAGGAGTATAGAGGTACAGTTGGTTCCAGAGCAAGGTGACATTTACTGATTTGGAGTTTGATAAGGCAAGGTCTAAGAGAGAATTATGAGAGTTGAAAATATAATTTAGCTGAAAAAATCCATGTAAAGAAAATAACTCAGGAACACAGAGGTCTTGAGAAGGAGAAAAAGAAGAATAGCACAGGCCATATTCATCATTTGACCAGGTAATATTAGGAAGGTTGTAGTCCCCACAGATGACAAAAAATATTTTAATATTTATATATATATACTAGTTTTAAACTATATAATAAATATTTTAAAGTAAGCTAGAATGATCAATGATTTAAGTGTAAATTGCTCTATTCACTAATTTAATTTCCATAGTTTGAACACTTCTTCGGATTGACATCATAGACTATTCATTTTTTAGTCTGTTCTTAGTAAAGTAGTCACATCGAAAAGATTTTGTTAATAGCTCACTTATTTTAGTTCTTATCCATGTTGGTGGAAGTCTTATGAAAAAATGCTGAAAATATTTTTAAAGTTTTAATTTTAATCCTAGATATTATATTTTTTACGTAAATGTTGGTTTAATATAAATAGCTAACTTTTAATAATATTTACCTGAATACCATGAGCCCAGTAACCAGTGGAATGATTGACAATACCCAATGTATCAACTGCATTAAATGCATACGTTTTTGCATCGGGAACAAATAAACTGGTTTCCTGCAAACGATGGCTAAATGCATTCATCTTGGTATTTACAAATAGTGGAAATAGATGTTGAATCGTAATATTATCCTTGGCATACTCCATTCGTATTGCTTCAGTAAAACTTTTTATGTATGCCTACAAAAAAAAAAAAAACTAATAATAAAAAAATTTGTTCTGAAAGAAAAAAGAAGAATGAAATAAAAAAAATTATTATTAAAAATAATAATAAATGAACTTTTCTATTATTTAATAATTATTATTTTATATATCCAACACAAAAAATGTTATTTGATACATGAAAAAATATAAAAAAATACGTAATAATAATTAAATATTTTTATAAAATCTTTAAATGCTGTGTTATTAGTACACTTGTATCTTTGCATAAAATTTTAATGAAATTGACATTTGCAAACCAAAATAACATCCTACTAAAAACTATGCTCGTAGACATTTTTGAAAATTTTGAAAATCGTCGTTAAGTAATTGTTCCAGCACTAGTTAATTTTTCAACGTTTTATTACATAATAAGATACCACGATGTGTTAAATTGGGTTGATTTAACAAAAATTTCCTCTCATTCACCTCGAATGGGAATCTTAAAAAATAAGACATTTAAAAACTAATTACAATCCACTGATAGATAAAAATATTGTATTTTCGTCTGATCTTCTCAAAGAGGCCGATTCACGGGTATTTGCTCGAGCACATCAGTCAAAATATGCCACCGTCCTTATATGTTACTGTGCAACCGAATATTTGACAAATCAACATTGAACATAGTCAGCGTTCGGATACACATCGCGTTACATTCGGTTTATCGGGAGCGATGGATACGACGTGGCACGCACAGCACTTCACGAGTGACTTGCGGACATCAAGCACAAGAAGCCCGCCATTTGAGACGGTAGTACATTCAAGTGTCACGTGCATCGCTGTTACGACTGTACATCACGGATTAGTAAGACGAACATTTTTCACGCACTCATACATATTTGAACGAGCCGATCGATTTTTCGTTTACGCGCCAACCACGAGTAGGGAAATTGAATACAATTAACGGTAGTCGGTCATTTAATGTTTATCGCCTACCCGCAGTTCGCGGTTCATATTGGTACCTTACCACGACCTTCACACCATACACGCCTATCTCCCAGAACACTACAGAAAAAAATGAGGAGGACCTAGACAGATTTACTCTGTCAGTCTAGGATATACCCAACGGTGTGAGTGAATATCGTAGTCCCTTTCTTAAACGACCGGACAGGTGATTGGTGGATTAAATACCCTATATTATATATTATATATAGATTATATACCCTAGACAGAATTTGGATCCGAATTATTTGAAGAGTTCGACAATATCGAAATCCTGACGTTGTTAGAGACGGACATAAAAACGACTCGTCAGTGCCTCCGACAAACGTTAACCAAGTTTATTATTCATAAACAACGTTTGTCTGTGCTTTTACAAAACGATTACCGAGTCATGATATGGTTAATTCACCTAGCGTCTTTCGCCGATCTACGTAAGAGAGCGCACGAAGTAGACAAAACCGCGGTACCTCTGTACGTTTATCCAGAATCCCGACAGCCAAACGAACTGCCTCTGCGACAATCTATTCGGAGGAAATTAGTGCGCACCCCTAGCTTATAACAGGGCGTAATATTGTAAACAATGTTTCGTTAAAACGTGATCTGCCGCTAAGCAATTTTTACCTTGTAAAAAAATTTTACACATCAGAGTATCGGAGATCGGACAAGCTCCGACACGACTAATTATAGCATGAGTCAAGAGTTCAAAATTTTTTCGGACACAGTGGAGGAGGAGATGTCAGTCGATCCGGCAAGTCCACTATAAGCAGTTAATGCTTTTAGCAGGTAAACGGACATCACGGTTAAATACCAGCTCCCCCGTTCAAACCGTAAACCACTCGAGTAATCGACAATAAAAAATTCCGCGTATAATTATTTTCTGCAGTAGAGTAAGAATTCCAAACTGGCTTTATTACAGCTTGTTATAAATGGAGCCCACGATTCATGATTCGCAAACCAGATCTGACGCAATTAGATATAACTGGCGACCCTCGAATACGCGCTTTATTAACACAGACGATATGTAATTACGCAGCGGTTTTTAACAACACGGTGGGTCAAACAACATTAATCAAACACGACATTCTATTAAAAGAACCGAATCTTATTGCATTAAAACCTTATCCCTGTCCCTTGCATAAGCAGGAGATTACTGATGATATGGAAACTATTGGAAACACAGAAACGTTATCTGCCGTAAAGTGAGAATGCTTAGCAATTATATAGGCAACTGATAAATTTTGTCCGTACTTAGAGTATTTTCCCTTCGAATTATTTAACGATAAATCCAAGCTGACATTGCTACATAGGGCAAAGGATAACAATTTGAAATTTACTAGATAAGCGCTACACCTAGGTAAATTAAATTTCTCAACAATACATGTGTCTGGAAAGCACAACAAAAAACCGAATATGCTGTCGCGTTATCCGACTGAAGGGCCTTTGTTGATGAGGAGTTACTTGATAATTCAATTGGCGTGTCAATGATTAAAACGTTAAATAACACGTGGGTCACTCTTGTTAATGATATTGCCTTAACCGAATCAAACAACGCGTCAGGTAATCGATCGTTTATGTGGGGAGGGAGATACAAGAATGACGAATCGACGACCCGATTCTTCTATTCATCATGAAACAATTATTTACGGACACTGCCAACAAAAACTGGCTGTACTGTTGACAGTTGATTTTAATTTTCAGCATTTTGATGTAGTTAGGGTAATTAATTTTATAAGTTATTAATATAGTAACTGGATTTAATATCACTGAGTGCGTTTATTAACAATAATATCGTTTACAAAAACGAGAACAGTAATTATAAATATAAATATGGCAATATATTTAGTTATATTATTACTTTTTTCGTGTAGTAAATATCAACAACTGATTGAAAAGAGATAATTGATTATTCAAGCTGCCCGTCGGTTACCCCGCATAGTGCGATCTTTCGGGCATGAAGAGGAAGCGTTGCGATGCGATTTCCAGTAATAAGTCGAGTAACGACGATGCGACTCACGAATGCGAAAAACTGATCTATAACCTTTTCTACCATCTGGTGGAAGTGCTAGGTGTCCCGCTAGACCATACCCCGGCGATATTAGTGTCAGCAAATGCCAGAGATGCCCCGGATCCTTAGGGATTTGATCGCAAGCTAATCCTACAACCGGGGATTTGTGATGAGCGGGCGGCTACACTTCACGAAACATGGAGGATCTTCGCTGCCGTACCAGTAATCTCTCAACCAGTATTGAGAGAAGGGGGCATTGCGTTCATCTGCCACTCCAGTACCAGCACAACAACCAGCGGACCGACGGCGTCGGACCATTAATAATCGTAGGCTCACCGATCTCATCGATAGTTACCATACATAAACAAAACGTGGAAAGTTTACAACACGATAAATGTAATTGTTATTACTTGTGAGTAATTTTTATTTTGTGATTATTCGATCACAAATTTACGTGATCAATCACGTGAATCATACCACGCCAATAATTTTTGTTTTTTGACTAATTGTAGAAAATATTATAATAAATTAGAACAACAATTCCGCCACTGGCAAATGATTATTTGTCAATAAAATATGTAATTACAGAATTAACAAAATACTATTTTACAAGTGGGTTTGGCCACCATGGTCAGTCAACTTCAGTACTAACCTTAAGATCTATTGTCAAACATCAATCTCTGTACTCGAATGTTGCTGTCTGACTTTTAAACTAGCATAAAAAGATTATTTTTTATGTCTTTGCTCAAGTTTTATCCTCTCCTACCTAAATCAAGTTATTTTGTTTTGTACTTCTGAATCATATATCTTGATGATTCACGCTTATCCTTCTTATAACAATGGTTCTTCAACACCCTCGTTAGAACCGGATTGTCAGCTGAACATACTGAGATTACTAACATTCATACGTACCAATACATAGTTATTTATCGTTTAATTATACCTTAAAACAGTAATTTTAAAATGAATGCATTTCAAAAAGTTCTTTATTTTCGGACTACAGAAATATTAAGATCTCACTTCTTCTTCTTCTTCCTAGCCTTAATCCCAACTACTTGGGGTCTGCCACCCTTATCCTAAACTTCCACTTGACACGATCTCCCACATCATCTACGCTCACATCAGCTGTCCTCATATCGCATTCAATAGCATTCCTCTATTTTTTTTTTGACATCCTCTACCTCTTCTTCCTTCAACATTCATTTCTATAATTGTTCTTACGGCTTCCGATTTTTCTCTTCTCATAACATGACAAACCATTGAAGTCTTTTTTTTCAAATCTTAACGCTACACCTATACTCCCTCTTGTATGCTCATTTCTTATCCTATCTTCTCTAGTCACTCCAATCATCAATCTAAGCATTCTCATCTCTACTACACTCATTTTCTGCTTTAATTTCTTATAAACCACCTAACACTCTGAACCATACATCATAGCTGATCTCACTACTCTTGTAGAATTTACCTTTCAGCTTCATTAGAATTCTTTTATCGCATAAGACATCAGACGCTTCTCTCCACTCGAACCAAATGCACTTAATACTATGTCTTACATCCCCGTTAATACCACCGATCTTATGCACAACTGATCCTAAATACTTAAACTTTTCCACTGCTCCAATCACGTCTTCGCCTATTGTCACTGGTCTTCTTATTTCACCTAACTCGTGTTCTACTTTATCAAACTCGTTCTCTATATACTCTGTCTTACTTTTACTTATTCTTAAACCCTTTTCTTCAAGAGCTGACCTCCACACCTCTAGCCTTTGATTAATTTCCTCCCTATTTTCTCCTATTAACACTATATCGTCAGCAAACAACATGCACCACGGCACCTCTCCTTGTATTTCTCTAGTAATTTCATCCTTCTAATAAGATTTTATTTAAAAGTTCCTTCAAACACCTTATGGCAACACCGCCTAATATTTTCCACACTTCTACTGTCATTTCATCTGGTCCCACTGCTTTATTCTTTTTCTGTAGCATCATTTATGCCACAGCCTCCTCATAGATTTCACTTCTAAAATTATATTATATTATAATTAGGTTAACAATTATACTACAAAAAAATTCAGGTCAATCAGACAAAATTAACCCATGTTGACTTGGGGGTTAAAAATTGGCGAATTGCGGTAGTTTTTTCGTTCTTTTTTTATTTACCTCATAAATGAACGCCCAATGAAAAAGAACATAAATTGTAAATCGAAATATTTCGTATAATATTAGTACTTATATTTTTTTTTAAATTACGTATTAGTTTTCTAGGACAATGACAAAATATACAAATTTATATTACCAGCCATATAATTGATATAATGTATAATTACTATGTTTTCTACTTACAAACTATAAAGGCTTTATCAGTCTCAAAAAATATATAATTATTGTTAATAGTGTTAATTGTTTATTAATAAATACAAAAATACCCATTACTTATATATATATATTATACTCACGTGGTAATACTATTCTTATGTATAAAAGTCATAAATAATAATATATATCCTATACAACTAGCGTTAATAATACAGTGTGATGGTGTCACGTTACCATTATTGTGAGAATTTATTTTAATAAAATACAAACAGCACATCTGCTTTTAGAGATTGATGAATTAATAATTAATATTTATTGCTAAATTAGCAATAATCCAAATTATTATAAAAACCCAAAAAACCTGGACATTATGGTCAGTCGACTCCAGTGCCTTGTGTCATTCATCAGTGTCAGTACTCAGTTGTCGCTGACCGACCGGATTACTGCATAAAGTCAAGTCTTTTTCCTTTTTCATCTACTCTCATCCTTAACATTTCAGAGTACTTGTGTCTTGCACTTCGTCTGCACCTCATACCTGGGTGTTACCCTTATTCCCTTTATATATCAACGGCCTTTCGATATCCACAGCTAACCCGGAGTGTCAGCCGAGCACAGTAACTGCTTTATTAAACGCGCGTGAATTCCAGTCAGCAGAATCAACATCAGCGTCATATACACATACACATCATCATACTCACATACTCATCGTCGTCTCCTTACCTTTTATTTGTGTTACGATAATAGAATGATCGCTTTATCAAAAAACTATTCGATTACTCACAAAATAATATACAATATTAAAAAATGTTAAGTTTTTTTTTAATTACTTATATTTATCGAATTATTATCTATTAATTTCCTTTTATGATCATCCCTTATAACTTATAAGGGTACACCCAAAGAAAAACCTCAATCAATTTTGATAGAGAAATTTTATCAAGGGTTTATGATAATGTTTTATTAATACGAACAAAATAATTATTCTTATGAATAATTATTGTTCAAGACAAGAAAAAAAATCATCATATTGATAAATATATCATAGATTCAATAGTTATGATATATTTATCAAATTGAACAATGAATTTATTATATAGATCGAGGTTTTTCTCTGGGTGTATCAATATTATTTGTTAAACAGTAACATACATATTTAATCAACTTATAAAATAATAAATTGTCTACTTAAGAAAATGATTGGTTAATAGCAACTTTTGGACCTGTACTTTGGAAGTAATTCTTATTTTTATACCTAAGCAGGACGTAAAAGTATAGTGTTAAAAATAGCAGCACTCACTCCTCACCACCAGTCATTACTTTAAATTATCCATAACCTCTGAAATATTGGTCAAAAAGTTATAATCGACCAGTCATATTCTTAATTCGATTATTTCCTAATTTATAAGCTAATTAAATATGAATGTTGCCATTAGAAAAAATGAAGTTGACACATTTATAAGTTTTAAGGGACGATTCTAAAAAGTAATTTATATCTAACAAATCAAGAAATATATGTAACTAAAAAAAACTAAAAATTTTTTTCCTATTTCTGAATTTATTTTATGAGTATTCGAGTGGTTTATTATAAACCGATTAAACTACAACGTATATATTAGGTATTATTCAGTACATTTTTCGCTAATACTATTATGTTTAATTTCGTATTCCACGGGTGTAATAAGGTTTCATTTTACTATTAATAGTCTCCATAATAAAATATTTATTTTGAAAATGTCAAAAAAATTAAAAATTAATTTGAAATTTTTTCATTTAGATTTGAAAAGACTGAGATTTAAGGATCAAAATGTCAATATAATAAAAATATCTATAAATATACAAATTTGTCGGTTCTATGAAAATTTGCATATTTTGGCATTTTCCTTGAAAACTAATTGGTTTACCAAAAAAAAATACTAATATACTTATACTAATATTATACAAAGTATTTAGATATATAATTTATATCTTAAGTTTTTATTTCATTTAATAATTATATTTTTTTTAGAAAATTAAATATTAAACAATTTTTATAAAAATATTTAGTTGTGTCTCTATGCGTTTGTCAGATATACAATTTTATATATGAAGGCAAATTTGCATATTTTGTCATTATTTGAAAAATTAATACGTTTGTGAAAAAAAATGTTAGTACTGATATTATATGATAAATTTAGATCAATAATTTATATTTTATTTTATAATTTCATTGGGCGTTCGTTTATGAGATAAATAAAAAAAGAACGAAAAAACTACCATAATTCGCTCATTTTTAACTCCAAGTCGACACAGGTTAATCTTGTCTCATTTTTATGTTATAATTGAAATAGAAATTTCTTTAAACAATTTTCTTTTAATTATAACTAAGAAATACCCTGCTGCATATAATAATTGTTTTTAAATCTATTTTATACCATGGCCATTTAGAGTTAAAATTTTTGTTAAAATTCTTATATATTAGCTTCGATGCGAAGCTGAGAAGGTATTGGTTTTACTATGATGTGTTTTTTTTTTTTTTTTTTTTTTTTTTTTTTTTTTTT
>NW_026099572.1:88972251-88986025 GCF_025091365.1 Daktulosphaira vitifoliae
CAAAAAAATTACAAATTTAAAAATCGCTAATTTTCGAAATTTTTTAAATTTTTTTTACTAAAAACTGCCGTAACTTTTTCAGAAATGAACATTTGAATATAATTTTTTTTTATATATATGCTTGATGTCTTTACCTATCATTTGGTATATTTTTTTTGTAAATTTGACCTTTTTTCTGCCCACAGGGGGGGATTTAAAATGACAACTTTTTCACAAAAAATTAACTTTTTCAACTTAACTTTTGAAAATGTTCCGGAAGGTCTGACACTTTTATATATATCTTAAATTAAAGCTAATGTAATATACTTTAATTTGAAAAAAAAAAATTTGACCTCTGGACTTGTCTTCACGGCGAAAATGGCTACCGAATGCTATTTTCGTGTGAAAATTCTCGATTTTATTATTTATATTATATTTAACTTTATAATGCTATAACTTATTGAAAAGTTTATGGATCCACACAATTTTTTTATGAGAAATAATATTTTTTAATAAACCCTTTTTCATTCGACATACTTTATCTTAATCGAGATATTAATAAGGAACCAGCAGATCAAGTAGCTTTTGGAATAAAACACCAATTTTTTTAAAATTAAACACTATCTAAAGATTTGCATCGAAGCGTTTATTTTTGATAGTGATTTTAATCACTGTCAGATGTCATTATACTTGATCCAACTATGCCACGTCACCACTGTGCCGCGACCCCCCTGTGCTGGGTTTTTTTGTAGTTCTTTTCCAAATTTAACTTTTGTCAGGATAGTCAATTATTTATTATATTCTATTGTTTATTTTTTATTGTTTCAGATTTTAAATTTATGCTTTGTAAAAAATAAAACTTATATAATTAATAAATTAATACCTTAGACGCCGCATAAATAGCTAAAAGTGGCATAGGTTGTAATTCAGAAGAAGATGATACATTTACTATAGCTCCTCGTTTTCTCTTTTGCATTCCAGGTAATACAAGTTTGGTCATATGAGTTGTAGTACCAATATTTACATTTATTATATCCCATACAGTAGCTTCCGGAAGTTCATCAAGGTACATGGGATATTCATATTGCATTCCTACATTATTTACTGAAAAGATAATTCATAGGTTTTAATGAAATTTATAAAATAAAATTACATTCAAAAACACAAAAAAAAATTGTTAGAGATTTTCTCTAAAATATAGTAAATTATTTAATAGACGATANAAAAAAAATTGTTAGAGATTTTCTCTAAAATATAGTAAATTATTTAATAGACGATAGAAAGGAGATGAGATACTCGTAAAATTATCTTTACTGAAGTCAATTCTTTATTATCAAAAATAGTACTATGTACTTAAGTCTACACTTAATACATTAAAAAATCATCAATAATGCTCTTAAAAAATTATTAGAACAATTTAGCTGAAAAAAAAAAAGAAATACTAACCTAATTTAATTAAAAATTGAAAAAAAATTAATTTTTAGAGTACCCAACCCACTTATTAAAATTTCTACTATAGCGTTTTTTTAAAAATAATATTTATATTATTATTATTCAATGTTGTTATAAGAAAATTGTAGTATTATTTTATAAAAAAGTTTTTTTTTCATTATTTTTTATACATTTTATCTGGGTCGATTCATTGTATTGAATAACAGATATTCAAACCCAGTTTGTATCACTGTAACCATACTAGATATCACCCAGACCAAAACTTAATTAATTATTTTTATTAAATCTATGAATTATTACTGATTTTATATAACTTACTAGAATTTAACCAAAATAATTTGACTTTAAAAAAAAACTTCATTTATGAAGAAAATTATTTTAATTTTTCATAATATATCTAGGGTGATATGATATTGAACTGATTTTAAAAGTTACATTGAATATACATAAAACAAATTTTAATTATAAATTGATGTCTAGTTTAAAGAATATTAAATACCTACCTAATATACCAATGTCCACATCTTTAAGCACATTGGAGATACGATCAAATACTACTTGTCCTTTACTAAAATCAGCCTGTATAATTTTTGTTTGTACATTGTATTCTTTTTCTAAAAAACATTTATGTTATTTACATTTATAGTTTTCAAATTATACATGAAATTTCTTTTTTTACGATCCATTTAATCATTTATAAAATCAAAATAATGTTTTGTTTTTCTTTAATTGCGTATATTTTTCAATAAATGTATTATTAAAAACTTTTTAGGTACATCTGAATTTTTCCCTATGATTTATTTATTTTTTTTATAACATACATTATTATGTATTTAACCATTAAAAAAATGCAAATGAAAGCGCATGTTATCATTTATACACTTAAATATTTGAACACATTTATGTACGAGACAATGAACTTATTAAAAAAAATAATTATCTAATTAAGATAATATGCTTACCAATCGATAACAATTTATGTATCGATATTTCGGAAGTTCTTCTTCTTTTCGGTGAAAAATTAAGACAAAAGGGATAAAAAAAAATATCAAATAATAGCAAAATCAAGTGTTATTTCTGATTACAAATAAGTTATTTTCATTTAAAGAGCTTTTAAGTGGTCAATGAGAAGAAATCACTATAAATATTACTTATACCTATTTCCATTGATGTAATGTTTAATTTGTTCAAATTCCGGCTGATAAGTACTATATTAAGTCCATATTTAGCTAAAGCTTTAGCGTATTCCTTTCCAATACCATCTGTAGATCCGGTTACAACTACAATGCAAATTTTATATTAATGATTACTTTTATAATACATAAAAATGTGACATAATCTATTCCGAGTAAAAGTGCTACTATTAAAAAAATTATATAAAAAATTAAACTATTATCAATAAAGTAACAATGACTTTTATAATTTTAAAATAGAAAAATGTTTGGATCAATATTATTTTTTATTAAGAGTTAATCCATGACAAATCATCTAGAATTAGTACGACCACATCATTTATTTCTTAAATTTTCAGGGTTTATTTTTTAAGCTATATTTAGATTAAAACCTTTTTTTTTATGACCTTACCATTTTTATAGCTATTTCAATATAGAAAATGATAAAAATAGCCAGAACGTTAAAAAACACACAGATTATTCAATATTAACTTAATTTAATTAATATTTTAGACTTAACCTTATTATAACTTAAAGTTGACATATAAAAAAAATGTTATGATAAATTCTAAACTCTAATGACTTTCTAAAACAAGCGCTTTTATTGTGAAAATTGGCAATTTTGAGCTAACTTAAAACTATTTAGAAGTTATTATTTAATAGTGATTATCAAATGTGGTATTGTATAGTGTATAATCTATGTTTCAACTAAATTTCAAATATTTAAAACAATTTTTTTGGGATTTAGAGGATTTTAAAGTCAGAAATTTTATAAAAATAAAGAATATTTTTAAAAAAAGTAACAAAATGTAGCATGACTTCACTAAAGCACCTTCACTAAAATAATTAATTTTTTTTGCAAACTTAACTATTAATTTGATGTCTTGTTTAAGGTGATTGTATAATATAAGAACAGAAACGTTATTATGTTCCATGTGACTAATTATGCCTCAATTTTTCGATGAAAAATTTAAAGGGATAAAGTTAATATACCCTTATCTAAATTTTCAGAGATTCAAAATAGCAACTTTTTCACACAAGTTTAAATTTTTCAACTTAAATTTTGAAAATTTTCCGGAACTACTGACACATTTTTATATATCTTAAATTAAAGTTTATGTAAAAAAACTTTCATTTGAGAAAAAAAAATTCGAAATTTAGATTGTCATCATAGTGAAAATGTCGTCATGGCTACCATATTCAAAATTATGCTATTTTTGTATTAAAATTCTCGATTGTATAATTTATACTTTTATCTTTATATTTCTATAACTTTTTAAAAAATATATGCATCCATACAATTTTTTTCCTTAATACCTTTTATACACAACTTTCATCTGACAAACTTTTTTGTAAATCGGACTATTTCCTCTTCTGAATTAAATAGTTTTCTATAACAGTCTACTAGATAATAATATTTACTAGTCATTACGTAGTACATTTTTCGGAAAATAAGAAATAATTAGTTAAAAGTTGCTGATCAATTTTTACATTATTATTATGTTATAAGAACGTTTTCAATACTAGATATTAAATTTTAATGAAATTAAATCAAATAAAATCATTATTGTTAAGTTTATACTAAAAGATTATATATAAAGATCAAAGAGTAATACCAATCACATACATACGATATTTATTTTTATTTATATCGTATATTTATTTATATTTGAAATTAATTTTATAAAATAATTTTTAATTTAAAGAATTTAAAATTTTTACATATAAAATATGGCCAATATATTATTACTTAATTTCCGAATGATTTAAAAACAAATTAAAAGCTTATAAATTATATAAAAGTCATAAATTCCCATTACTGTCATTATTTTAATATTGAATGATAAATGTAGTATTTTTGTTTAAAATTAAATACATTTTATAGTAATCATTACTTATTTAATATTTATAAAATAAAACTCACCAGCCCATTTTCCGTACTTGATATCCAAGCCAATATTATTGGGTAATATCTGCGGAATCAAATGAGCAAAAAATCCCTGAGCTATTTCCCAGAAAGCATCACATAAAATCACTAGAACAATAATGAATCCAATAAAAGCAAAACCTAATACAATTGGTTCAAACATCTTTAACAGTTAAGAATAACACATCAATCTCAAATCAATTCATTTTAAACATAATAATTTCAACTTATGTATCCATTTAATGTGATTCAAATACCGAATTTTAATTTGAAACAATATTTTTATTAATAAAATTCTACGTATTAATAGCTCGAGACACGACTGCTACCGTCGAACACAGTATAATAGTAAATTTACAAATACCACTGGATTACTGGCGCAGTCAGACTGTGTAACTTCTCATATTATATGTTACTAGTAGTACTGGTGCTTTAAAATAGTTGATTATCAGGAAGTACTCTTACCGACGTAATGATTACAAAATATACGGCAGAGAAAGTTCTATACAATAGTTCAATGTGCGTATATCGTCTCAGATATTATTATTTTTAGATAGTTTTAATATTTAATTAAATTTAGTACAATAGGAGAATCGACAAAGCTTTAACTGTAAGTTTGACCAATATTTAAGACTACTTGTATAATACAATTATTTTTATAAGATAATTTAAATACATTTAAGAAAGAATTATCTAAAAAATAAAACCGTTTATTGTAGGGAATAAACTTCGAGACGAATTGGTTAATTTCTATTAGAGACAGGTCATTTATTCACAAACACATTGTATGTGTGTGTGGCCTAATTCAACTCTATTTGTATTGAATTAGATAAAAAGCGTATTTTAATTATTGATTGATTTTGACTAGTATACTATCGATTTTAAAATTTTATAAATAGACACAAAATAATAATACATCATAGTAAAATCAAAACTTTCTCAGCTTTGCATTGAAGCTAAAACTTAAGCCACACGTATTGATCTAAATACCTGAGTAATTAAGATGTTTTTTTCGATTGATTGTTTCAAATCGATTCTATATTTAATTTAAAGTTGATAGAGAAAAATTAATGAGTTTGTTTGATATATTTAGAATCGATTTACATTTATGTTGTTAATACGTTTTTATATATTTAATTTAGAATAATAAGAGTACCCTTAGTTATTGATTTGAAACATTATTACGACGGTATTATTGAAATAATCATGTTTATGTAATTAATTATACTTATATACATAAACATAAAATACATACATTTATTTCATGTCAATAGAATTCACAATATTGTTTAACATAACTAAGCCATAAGAAAATGAGAAACTATGCAACGTAAAAAAATTTTATAGACGGAAATGTTGTTACTTGAAAGTAGTACAAAATACTTTCACTGATAACCTTGAAACATATTGTTACTTCTATTCATTTAAAAAATGATAACTTCAGTCAATATTAATCTGAACATTGAGTATTTATGAATTGTTTTTTTATTTAATAATATATGTATAAGTAAGAACATAAGCAAGAAAAATTAACACGTTAATTCATTATTAATTGTATATTTATTAAGAAATATGTTTAGGACTACTTCTATTGACACATTAGATTTTCGTAATTATATCGTCGGTGTAGGACAAATTAAACGTATTAAACAAAAAAATTTTAATTTTTTTAAACTTCATAATTTAGTTTTTTTTGTAGAACTGATTATTACAACGATAGAATTCTTAGATTTAGTAGTTATAACTATAATTAGAGTACATCTAAAGTAACATAATTAAATACAAAATTGAACAAAAATAATTAAATAGTTTTAAAAATACATTTTTTTTTGGTTAATACGATCCTATAGTCATTCATCTACGATTTATGATTTACGAAAATTGATCCAAAACTTATTGATTGATGTATAAGAATTAAGCAAGGTGGGTACGTTAACATTTGGAAATTAATTTTATTTATACTGAATCCGAATATTTGACAATCAATTGAATATTACAAAATGAATAAAAATGTTAGAAATTAAATTAAATTTTTAATAATTAAATTTTGATATAAGGTACCTTAATTTACGGAGTGTTAAATTTCCACTCTCAAATAGCTGCGAATAATACAACCCATTTTTCAGTTTACATATCTTTAATAAAATTTAATAAATTCAAATTAACTTTAAAGACTAATTTGAATACCTACCAGTTTATTTAACCTTGATGTTCAGTAATTATTAAAACTAGTAAGAAATCTAGTTTAAGAAATCAAGATGAGATCTTACTCAACAAGTTCTATGGATAAACAATTAAACTTAAAAAACGATTCCGGATAATAATAAAATTAAGTACATTTTACTCAAATATGATTTTAGTTTCACAGGTAGTAACCAGATATTTTGTAATAATTATGTGGGGTTTGGCTCTATTCAGATACTGACAGTAATACAAATTAAACATTTATGTTCCGAAATCGTAATTTAAAAACTTCTTATTTTATTTCGTTTTCATTTCAGAAATTATATATACTTTTATTCAGATATTCATGAAATATTAAAAATATTATCCTAAACATAGATTTATATGCTTCTAAAAATTATTACGTTTAATAACTTTGCTAAAATTTGCAACTTTTATCTGTTATTAAGTAGGCTTTTTAATTTATGTAATGATAAATTATCTTAATACATATGAAAGATAACATAATGAATTAACTTATTGTTAATTAAAAAAAAAATGGTAGCACAGTGGGGTCGTAGCACAGTTAGGTAAAGTATAAACGATATCTGATGCAAATCTATAGATAGTTTTTAATTCTAGAAATTGGTAGATAAAAGTAACATTAACTCTTATATTATATCCTGATTACTGGTTATTTGATATTAAAGTATATCATATGAATAAATACTAATTATAGTAATTAAATTTAGCATGAAATTGATGTTCAATAATTTAATATTGTATTTATACGATGAAATTATAATACAAAAATATCATATTTTTGAATACGGTATCCATTTTCACCATGAAGACAAAGTTCGAAATTTATTTTTTAATACATATAGTTAAGTGTCAATATTTCCGAAACATTTTCAAAAGTTAAGTTAAAAAATTTTAACTTCTGTGCAAAAGTTGCTATTTTGAATCTTCCCTTGTGTTCAGATAAATGGTCATATTTTCTAAAAATGTATACCAAATATAAAGGCAATACCTAAGGTTTCAATATAAAAAAAAATTATTTTGTTTTCTACATATTTAACAAAGTTAAAGCACGTTTCAGTATAAAAATATTATCACTTTAACAAAAAATGTAATTTTTTGTTAAATTCAACAGCCATTTTCTCATATAAGAAAAGGTAAACATTTTTTAATGAATCGGCAAACGTTCAAATGGCGATTGTGATTTAATAAAATTGGCAATTCAAGCTGATTCAAATGTTAAAATTATTTTTTTCGACTTAAAAGAAAAAAAAACCAGCACCCAGAATAGATTTAATCACTGTCAGATTAAATCGCTATTATAAAAAACGCTTCGATGAAAATATGTAGATAGTGTTTAATTTAAAAAAATTGGTGGATTATTCCAAAAGCAACACGATCTTCTATTCCTTATTTATATCCTGATTACAAGTTTTATGATTTATAAATGTAATGTATAAATATAAATTTATTATAGCAATTAAATATAGTGTGAAACTGACGTTCAATAATTTAATATTGTATTTTTACGATGAAAATATAAAAATAATAGAGTAGTTGTACATTTCTTTACTTTTAACGTGTATAATAATTTAAAGGGCATGATGAAATACTTATCAAACATTTTTTTGTTATTTATGTATAAATACACTGGACTAAAAAAAACTTTCATCAGAATCAAAAATATATTTTTCTAAATCAACTTTTTGTGCTGTTGTCAAATCTGCAATTAGAATTTTTCTATTACTTCTAATTTTTGACATTATAACAAATAAGAAAAAAATATGTATTTAAATATGAAAAAAAAAGTTTAAAAAATATATATATATTCAAATTAATATTCATTTTGATTTTATACCATTAAAAATAATCCTTTTTATCTGTTTTTTGGTCCTTTAAGGATAATTTTTATGAAAGTTTATAAAAAAAAAAATTAGATTTTTCTATCATTTCTAAGTTTTAATATTATTACTTATAGTTAAATATAAGTATTTATATTAAAAAAAATAATTTTTTCATAAAAAAAAATTAATTTGAAAATATTTGATTATCGTTATGAGATATGGCTATTATTTATATATTTTTTATATTAATATCATTATTTGATTTGTTTGCTATACTATAGTCTGAATTTATAATGGTAATTTAATATTATTCTGGAAAATAAAAAAAAATTATGAAATTTTTAAAATTTAAATTTTATTCTTAAAAAATAGTTTTTTTGATTTCAAATTATATTTGATGCAATCGATTTATTTTTTCATACGATATCGATATCTAAAAATATATTGTTGACGAACCCTAATATATAAGAATACTATTGAAGCGAGTTAATATAAATTTGCTAATGAAAGTATATATTATAGCTAAATTATTAATGTTTATTATTCTAAAATTCAAAGTAACAACTATTATTCTTTTTGATAGAAATGTGCTAAAATATTAATAATTTATAGCAAAATAGAATGAACCATTAAAATTAATTTTTCATTATCATGTAATTTTATTTTCTCTATTACAGTGTAATATTAAATCATATAAATTATTTATGTTTTCTCAAGGTCTATGTAATATTTTTTTACAGCATATATGAGTAATATTTAATAACATAACTTATTTTACTAGCATTTTAAAATATATAAATATGTATATTGAGATATTTTTATTATTTATACATTCAAGAATTAATTACTTTATAATGACTTTAAGAACATTATAAAAAGTCAATTATACAAAACAAGAACTCTTTTTAAAATATGTTTATAATTTATTTTCAAAACACTGTCATTAAACTATTCAATTATAAAAAACGGTAGCATAGTAGGATCGCGGTACAGTATGGACGTAGCATAGTTGGGACAAGTATAGATGATATCTGAGAGTGATTAAAATCACTATCATTAGAAACGCTTCGATACAAATTTGTAGATAGTATTTAATTTTAAGAGATTGATAGATTATTTCAAACGCAACCATAACTCTTATTCCCTTAATTTTATCTCAATTTGATTTATAATTATAATATATGAGTAAATAATAATTATAGCAATTAAATTTAGTATGATATTGATATTCAATAATTCAATATTGTAATTTTTACAAATATATTATAAACATAATAAAGTAATTGTATATTCCTTTACTTTTGACGCGTATAAAAATTTAAAGGGCTTGATGCAATACTTTTCAATAAAAAATTTTTGTTACTTATAATAAAGTTATAAGTTTAATACACTGGACTACAAGGAACTTTCATCAGAAACAAAAATATACTTTTCTAAATCAACTTTTCACGATGTTTTCAAATGTGCAAATAAACTTTTTCTATTACTTCTAAGTTTTAATATTATTACTTATTATTAAAAAATCAGTATTTACATATAAAAAAAATAATTAAGAACATGGAAAAATTGTTTTAAATTAATACTGATTTTGATTATTAATATGTTAAAAATAAGGAAAATAACATATATAACCAATTTTTTTAATCGTTTTAAGTTGATTATTTTGAAAATTTATAATAAATAAATAGTTGAATTCGTTACCATTACATTTAGCCAGGGTCGGACTAGCTTTTCTGTAAGGCCCGGGAAAACAGTGACCAAAAATATTACATTACAAAAATTATCTGATGGTAATAAGACTAATATAACATGTTTATAAAATCAGTATTGAAATTTGTAGGTACGCTTTTTTGTCATAACATAATAAAATAATAAATTAAAATTAATAAAAAAAAAACGGTAGCACAGTGGGGTCGCGGCATAGTTGGGACAAGTATAGATGATATCTGAAAGTGATTAAAATCACTATCATTAGAAACGCTTCGATACAAATTTGTAGATAGTATTTAATTTTAAGAGATTGATAGATTATTTCAAAAGCAACCATAACTCTTATTCCCTTAATTTTATCCCGATTTATAATTATAATATATGAATACATAATAATTATAGTAATTAAATTTAGTATGAAATTGATATTCCATAATATAATATTGTAATTTTTACGGAGATATTATAAAAATAAAAATGGAGTTGTATATTCTTATACTTTTAATGCTGTTGTAAACTGTCTTTTTGCTGCCTAATTGTAATTGTGTAATATAATATTATATATATTAATCATGGAAACGGGAGCCTCTTTTGTCTTGTATATAAAGTATTAACCAGGCAAGCATCCCCTACTTCTAGAACATTCGATGCTTGCTCAGCCCTTTTCAATGTATTGGGACTACGGCTGCCGCCGTCTGAGACGACGCGCCAGTAGTAATCAGCTACTCGTTCAAGTGTCATATAGTTCATAGGGTCAAACCTGGACGACTCTCCACTGAATCTTTTGTTAATTTGTTCACTGAATCTTTTATATTAATTTGTTCACTGAATCTTTTATATTCATTATTAACTCATTAAAGTCAATTATAGGTGTAAATATATTTTTAAATATAATAAATAGCAACTAATTATAAAACACATTATCTCTTCATTTTGTCTACCGTACTAACATGGTCACAACAATGCGTATAAAAATTTAAAGGGATTGATGCAATTTTTTTAATAAAAAAATTTTGTTACTTATGAATAAATACACTAGACTACAAGGAACTTTCATCAGAAACAAAAACATACTTTTCTAAATCAACTTTTCACAATGTTTTCAAATGTGCAATTAAACTTTTTCTTTACTTCTAAGTTTTAATATTATTACTTATTATTAAAAAATAAGTATTTACATATAAAAAAAAATAATTAAGAACATGGAAAAATTGTTTTAAATTAATACTGATTTTGATTATTAATATGTTAAAAATAAGGAAAATAACATATTTAACCTATTTTTTAATCGTTTTAAGTTGATTTTTGTGAATGTTTATAAATAAAAAATAATAATTTTTTTTACAATAACTTATATCTCAATTGGAAAGTATGAAATTGACATCATTAAATAGAAAATTTTATGAGAATTAAAAAAATTGTACCGTTAAGATTAATATGTAGTTAGGAAGTTTTATAAATATTATTTATTGTAAATTTAACAGAATAGCTCATTATTTTTTTGCATTTTTATCGTAATAGATAACTTAAATAGAAGTAATAGTAATCATTTCCTAATAACTTTTGGTGTTTAAAAAGTTTCTGCAATTGAAATATGAACTTAATTAATTTTAATGATTTACTTTAACTAAATTAACCAATCAAAACAAAGTTGTTAAAAAGATTTACTCAATTGAGCGTATTATAAAATTTGATTATAATTGTAAAAATCCATTGTTAATTCAGGAGAAACTAACAATCATTTTTTTTGGAAATGATATATATAGCAACATGTTACCAACAAATTTGGAATATTATAGTCTAGTAGTTGCACACACAAATAGAGTAAAAAAATTATTAAATTATAAAGTAAAATTATTTAATTTTGTATTTGAAACCTATCATATCAAACATGATTCGTCAATAAATATTTTGAAAACATTAGAAATGAATGATTTTAATTGTCTGTATGGAGAACATGGAATAACTAACTGTTTAATTGATAAATTAGAATTTTTTTTCAATTTTTGAGGGTAATATCTTCAACTAGATACGAATTGTAGTCATTTGATATATCGTTGAAAAAAGTAGGTCAAGTTAGAGTAGAGAAAATAAATGATAGTCACAAAAAATATCTTTTCAGCTTTGCATCGAAGCTAAAACTTAAAATATAGTAAAATAATTTTGTATAATTAATTATAATTTAAAATATGAATAAGAAATTTCTTTTCGCGAGTGGCGACTACAGTGATGGGATCCTTGATCTTTATTGAAGTTAAATGAGATAAAAATCAAAGCAGTTGAAAATGTATTCTAACTTAAAAAGAATAAAGAAAAAATGCAAAAAATTTATTGCCATATGCAGATTGAAACCTTGTATCCCCAAGCGCGTAAAACACAAGTTTTATCGACTCAGCAACCGTATGTCGATACTGTTGACTGAAAAATTGGCTATTTAAGCTAGTTCAAATTTCAAAGTTATTTTTCTCGACTTCAAAAAGCAAAAAAATTTAACTTTCTATGCTATATCGATTTTTTATTTATATAATATTTATGAAAATCTGTCTACTCCTCTAGTCAGTTATTTTAAAATAAAATAAAATACAAAACCCAGAATTTTAACACAAAAATAGCATATTTTTGAATATGGTAGTCATCCAGAGGTCAATTTTTTTTTTCAAATTAAAGTATATTACATAAGTATTAATTTAAGATACATATAAGAATGTCAGTATTTCCGGAACACTTTCAAAAGTTATGTGGAAAAAGTTTCCATATTGAAACCCTCCCTCCCTATGGACAGGTAAAGGGTCAAATGTTCACAAAAATATATAAAATAATAGGTAAATATCCAAGGTATCTATAAAAAAAAATTATATTGATTCGGTCATTTTTAAAAAGTTATGGCAATTTTAAGTAAAAAAAATTGAAAAAATGTCGAAAATTAGCGATTTTTAAACTTGTAATTTTTTGGGGATCTCCCCCGTTTACGGGAAACGAGGGAATTTTTTTTAAATTTTGAGGGTAATATCTTTGACTAGATACGATTCGTGATCTTTTGACATGTTTTTTTATCAAAATTGGTCCAGCGAGAGCTGAGATTGAGCGTTCACAGACACAAAAAAAAAAAAACATATCATAGTAAAATCAATACCTTCTTAGCTTCGCATCGAAGCTAAAATTTTATGATTACATACTATTTTTTATAAGTTGATAATATAAAAGTAAACTAAATTAAAAGAGCAAAGAATACTTTGAAACTTACCCAAAAACGTGTTAAAAAATGTCGTTATTTATATGCATTAAGTTAAGTTTTAAGAAAAAAAAATTTCGAAAATTAGCGTCTTTTAAATTTGTAATTTTTTTGAAGATTTCGCCAATTTACGGGGAACGAGGTAATTTTTTTCAATTTTTGAGGGTAATGTCTTCGATTATATACAATTTGTGATCTTTTGACGTATTGTTCATAAATATCGGTCCAGTGAGAGCTGAAAAAAGTAGTGACAGACATAAAAAAAAAAAAAAAA
>NW_026099572.1:88986050-89067101 GCF_025091365.1 Daktulosphaira vitifoliae
AAAAGTAGTGACAGAAAAAAAAAAAAAAAAAAAAATGAACACATCGTGGTAAAATTAATACATTCTCAGCTTTGCATCGAAGCTAAAATACAAAACCGATTTTCGCAACATTTTCAAAAGTTAATTTGAAAAAGTTCTACTTTCTATATACATGTTTAAAGTTTTGATCATCTCTTGTATAAAGGAAAATAGTCCAATTTTAAAAAAAGTATTCGAATGAAAGAGGTATATATATTATCATAAAAATGATAATATTGATCCAAAAATTTTTTAAAAGGTTATATCAACTTACAGCTTAATAACATTCAATATAAAATCAAGAATTTTTTCACAAAAATACCATATTTTTGAATACAGCAGCTATTTTCACCATGAAGACAAATCCAGATCAACATTTTATTTTTTATATTACATAAGTTTTATTTAAGATAAATATATATATTATTACTCAATTATATGTTACATTATAACAAAAAAATTGGCAAATTAAAATGTTAATTTTTCTATATATTAACAATGTATTTTTTGTATTCAAGAATAGCATTGTCATTACATTGATGTGCCCCTTGCAATCCATTTCGTACATATGATTCATACAAATACATATTTGATGAACTGACATCTGATAATGAAACACTAAAGGAACTATCATATCTAGGTTGAACACTTTGAGTTACAGAAATAATTGTAGACGGATCACTTGCCATCAGAACATACCTATAAATGTTAAATATAAGATATTAAAATATTTTCTTTGCATCATCAATCAAATAATACAATCAAAATTATTAATAATTATTTGTTATTAAAAATAATTCAGTTCAAAATAATTAACTATTTATTAACATAGGGAAAATAATTAAATTAGTTAAATCTACTTAAGAAAATAAGTATGAGATAATAAAATATAGGTAAACAGCTAATTAATTAAAATATAGACACTTTAAGTAAAAATTGTATGACCAAAAATAAAACTATTAATTAAATAAACTATATATTATTTAACTATATATGAATAGGGACAGCTTATCCCTATTATAATATTATTCTAAGTGACATAATAAGCGCAATTAGTTTATATTAAATTATAATGAATATATTTATACAATTTATGAAATTTGCATAGGTTGATCCATTTATAATTTTTATTAACAATATAATGTTAATAACTGTTTAAATTATAGAAGATTCATATAAATTACATTTTCAATTTAAAAAAAAAATCAAATTGAGATATGTTTTAAAAGATTTTGGGTCATTTCATCAAAATAAAAGTGATTACATGTTAACTTTAAAAGATTGTGTCCTAAATTTTGCTCTAATCATTTTTATAAGTATCAAAATAAGTTGGGCATCTTTTAAAAAAAAAGAATCTTAAAAATTAGTTTGAATGTGAATGTTATGAACTATAGATAATTAAGTATGTAATATTATATTATTACATATAATATTAATATATAATAAGATGTTATCATTTGTTCATGTATGTCACATATTATGATTATACAAGATCACCAAAACAGGGTTCTCTTATTTAAAATACAAAATAACCCTTTAACTATACGATAAAATCTCCCTGTTGTAGAAATTATTAAGTAACGTCTACACGCAGGAACCCTCTTTTAATTAACCAATTATAATACAAAGCCTCAGCTTCCAGGATCACGATAGAGATCGCTGGGCTACCCTCTTCACACTATAAAAAGCCATTTTCCCCATCTAAACCAGTTCTTTGACGATTTTAAAATACACAAAATCTACGACACTCTACTCAAGATTTCACTCTCCAGGACTTAGTCGATTTTTTAATTAATTTGGACTTAGAATATTTTTCTTTAAAACTAAATCACACTTAGAAATTTTAAACTGAGTTTTGTTTTGGTGAATCTTTTAATTTATTCAATCATTAATAATATTTTATTTTTCTTGTTGTGGAAATAAATATAAAATAATATTTTAAACATTACATTTTTTTTAATAATAAACCCAACCTAACTTTAGATTTTTATTTAATCATAAAAATTTATTGTGAGCTTTTCTTATTGGGTAGCTAGTCTCGTTACTAATGTCTTTGTTTTAACAAACATCGGGCCGACAGACAGAGCTAAAGGTCACAATCTTCTCAATTTAAATTGAGATTTAAATTGACAGACAGAGTAAAGGTTGCAAGTAAATATTATTCAAGAATTAGGTATATTAGGTTAGAATATATTTGTAAGCCTATACGTATTGGGTAGCTAGTCTCGTTACTAATGTCTTTGTTTTAATAAACATCGCGCCGGCAGACAGCGTAAAGAAACTTACAAATATATTTTTAGTGTTTAATTTTTGTCTTGGTGATTATTGTGCCGCATCCTTTTAAGGTGCTTTATTTTAGCACCGGGACACATCGGGCCACCACAATTCCGCTTTGATAAATTTTTTACATAGATAAAGATATTTCTGAATCTTGTTTTGGCCAGGCCAGAGGAAAATTTAAGAAATATTGGTGTCGATCTCTCAATAAAATATACTCTCTAAAAAATACTTATTTAACAGACGTATAAAAAATCAATAAGTAAAAAAAAATTAAAATAGTATTTATAATAAAATACAGAGTGTTTGGAATCATTTACAAGTAAGATCAGTCTTAGAATTTGTGTAATTAAATCATATTATTTAAAGTCTTGAGTCGTTCTTTGTAATTAATTATATAGACTATATGACATATAGTGTAAATCGTATACGTAGTGCGTTTAATACAAAAATCAACACTGGATTACTTGAAATATTATTGTATTACACAGGACGTAAGGTAAGTACAATTTAACCTATGCTTTCGAACTTCCAACAATCTATTGCGTGATAAACCATTAACAATTAATGAGAGAAACAATTAATGAGAAAATTAATTTAAATAAAATTGAAGACATTAAAATTACAAAAACTTATAATAAATAATGATTATAATAATTTACTAAGTACTACCAATTTCTTTTTATATTCTCTCTCTAATTCTCTATTATTTTTATATTTCTTTTTCTTTCTTTTTATTTTTGGTTTATTACAAGTACATAAAATTAGTATGTGGTGTCAAATAAAGTCTAAGGAACAATGGCCATTGGCTACTGTATATAGGAAATATTTACAGTCTAGTTATTAATTTTTAGGTTAAGATTTTTTTATTGTTAATATTATATTAATTATATTACAGTTTTTAATGGATAATAGGTTTTAGTAGAGAAAGAGGATTTGACTTGAAATTTCCTACAAATTGTGAGAAAATGTTTAACTGATATCATTACTTAGTATATGTTATAGACTGTATGTTCACTTTTATTCATCAGATATGTGTGTGCCCTATTTGTAGTGTCAATTATTGTTTATGTGCACCATTGAATTTAATCTCATGTTTGGTTAATTTTAGTTAATTTTTTTATGGTTGCAATTGGTTGGAACACGTTAGGTTAACAATTTATAATAATATCCTGTAAGATATGACCAAAAAAAGAAAAAGTGTTATTCAAGTTAAAATGTTATTAAAATTATTTCAATGTCTTCTAATAAATTCTAACTATCAATAGAAATATAATGTTAAATCAAATAAAAAAGTAACTCTCCGATCCTTAATGTATGTAACAGATGGCAATACAGAATTTTATATTGAATAATAATATTTAATAAGTTATCTAATGTTTTAAAAAGTAATAAATAATATTACATTTAGATAAGTTTAATCTCAATATTTAGAATTCATTTTTCAACTGTATTAATGTTACATTGTAATTAATATGAATCAATTACCATTAAAATTTGGTAACATTGTTTCCGAAATACGTATCCGCGACTTTTCATTAATTTTTTTGTGGCTTTGAGTTTAATATTTTTAATATTTTTTAGTTTTTTAAATTAATAATATTTTTAATATAGTTTTAATTTTACTTAATTAATTAGCCACAAGTGATCAATTTTTATTATATAATTATGGCGTTCGGGCCTTTTGATCATAATAAAGAGTTAAACAAACTGATGCAAATCAAGACGAAAGTACGCCTGATTGGAGCTGATATATTTTTTCTCAAAAAATGTATTAAGTTCCATATGACTCCGAAGTTTGCCAGATTACCAAGTAAGTCAAACAATAATAATATTAATTTTTACAAGTCAATAAATTTCGCTCAGGAGAAATTTCTTAAGTTAGAAATAATAAATCATTATCGCAATAGAAGTAGATTAGAAATGGGGGCTTATCAATTACATTTAAAACTCTCTAATTTTTTGAGTCAATCACAGTGGGACATCTTCGAGCTGAAGATGTACCAAGTGGTTGAACATAAATTTAAAACAAAAAAAGAAAAGTTAAATAAAAAATTTCAAAATTTACTTTCAGAATACAAAAATAAGGGTCAAATAGATAATTTTAATAAGAGTCCGGTAGTTTCATTTTCTAAAAACTGGGGGGACGATTTAGTTAAAAATTACACAAACATTGTTTTTTCCGTTGAAGAAACTGAAATACTTAAGTTGGGTCTTAAAACAAGTTTTTTACCAAAAAAATTTCCAATGGAAGATCTACTAGTAGGAATTGAAATGGGGGTTAAAAGTGTTGATTTTAATAATCAAGACTTAGCAAGAAGGGAGTGTTTAAATTTTCTACAAAAAAATTCTGTTATAAATAAAGGGGGTTTAGGAAAAAATGAAAAACATTCACGACTCATAAAAGACTTAAAAAATAAAAACTGTTTTTATTTAAAGGCAGATAAGGGGAATTCTGTTGTAATATTAAAAAAAGAAGATTATTATGAAAGAGTATCAAGAATGATTCAAGAGGGTCCTTATAAAGAAATTAAAAAGAATCCATTAAGTAAAATGATAAGGGAGGCTACAAACGTCATAAATAGTTCAAAATTAATAATCGAAGAAAAGTTCAGGTTTTTCATTAAAATTTCAAACCCTCAAATACCTAAACTATATGCTTTGCCAAAAATACATAAGCCAGGAAGTACTATGAGACCTATTGTGTCGAATATTAATGCTCCGACTTACAATTTGGCTAAACACCTAGTAAGGGTATTTTCATCTTTCAAAAAATTCGATAGTTTTTCAGTTAAAAATAATATTGATTTAGTTAAACAATTATCTAGTTATACCATTCAAAATAATGACAGGTTAATTTCTTTTGACGTAGTTGCCTTATTTCCGAATATTCCAATAAATATAACAATTGATTTTCTTAAAGACTGGCTAAAGGACCAAAACATTGAACAGGATAAAATAAATGAGCTTATTAATTTAACAAAGTTATGTATGAGTCAAAATGTTTTTCAGTTTCAAAATAAATTTTATGAGCAAACTGAGGGCACAGCAATGGGAAATCCGCTATCACCATTTTTAGCAGAACTTTTCATGAGTAGGTTTGAAACAAATTTAAAATACACTTATGGTGATTTTCCAAAAATTTGGGTTAGGTATGTCGATGATATTTTTGCAGTTATAAATAAAGATTTTAATATGGGGGTTTTCATACAACATTTAAATTCTTTTTACCCATCGATTAAATTTACATATGAACAAGAAATAGAGGGAAAATTGCCTTTTTTGGATTTATTAGTTAAAAGAACAGAGGGGGAACTAAATTTTGAAATTTATCGGAAAAACACACACACGTTCAGATACATTCCGAACACATCGAACCACACCTGGCAACACAAATTGTCAGCTTTTAATAGTATGGTTTACAGATTAATTAATATTCCGATGAATAAAATAGATTATGATAAAGAATTGGTGGTTATAAAAGAAATAGCTAAATTTAATGGGTATAACGAAAACATAATTTTGAAATTAGTCCGAAAACAAAAGTGGAAAAAAGAAAGGAGGGCAGCTAGTACACTCTCCAGCGAGGGGGAACAAAAAGTAATTAGATCACCAATTTTATTTTATCCGGGCATCTCAAATGGATTAACTAAAATATTTAAGAATTTTGGTATTACTTTGGTAACATCTAAGAGTAATAATTTAAGAGATTTATTAGGTAACCCTAAAGATAAGGTAGATGAAGGGGGGAAATCAGGCATTTATAAAATACAATGTGAAAGTTGTAATAAATGTTACGTAGGACAAACAAAAAGAAATATAGGGGTCAGGTTTAAAGAGCACTTAAGAAATATTAAAAATCAAGAAATTGAGAAATCTCCAGTGGCCGAACATTTATTGACACATAATCACTCTATTAAAACCATAAAACTAATTAAAAACGTAAATAATTACAAAGAACTTAATATCAGAGAAGCAATAGAAATGTTTAAAAATAAAAACAATTTAATTAATTGGGATCTTGGCCCACTGAAAAATTCATTATTAAACTTGTGTAAACTGGCAAAATGTGATAATATTACTTAGTGATAACGTCACTAGGTGATAAGGTCACTAGGGGTATATAAGGGAGTTTTTTCTAGTCGGGGTGTCAGTATGTGTTTAGCGTTGATAATGGTAACATTGTTTCCGAAATACGTATCCGCGACTTTTCATTAATTTTTTTGTGGCTTTGAGTTTAATATTTTTTAGTTTTTTAAATTAATAATATTTTTAATATAGTTTTAATTTTACTTAATTAATTAGCCACAAGTGATCAATTTTTATTATAGCATTAAAATTATACAAAACATATTATTAATTTAAAACTAAAAATATTTAACTCAAAAAGTTACTAAAAAATCGTGGACACGTATTTCGAGAAATTATCAACGCTTAACACATACTAACGATCATTCGATTTTAATGAACATAACAGTGTTATAATTGTATCAATTATTGGATCACAAGACAATAAAATTTTAGGAAAATGTAAATCGCCAACCAAAATATTTATAGAACCTGGATAAAGACGTATTTAAGAAGGGACACATGGGTATTTATCCCGGGTATTAAAATTTTTGGGGCGTATCTGATTTATGACTGTCAAAAAAAATTGTAATTATTACTATGGAAAATGTATAAAAATTGATTACACTTATGTCTATGAGTGAATGTATTTTTATGTATAGAGCGATTTTTTTAATGCCAATCACTTGATTAGTATTAATTTAATTAATACTAATGTTTTGGTACAGAATGTGTTGATCTTATAATAAGATGTCATTTTTTTTTCAAAAATATATTGCCGAGAAAATTTTAGTAAAATGGGGGCATTTTGTCTTCTTTACACGGTGCTTAAAATTCTTAAATACATCTGAGATGAATAATTACGGTAGATTTCATCAACAGAGTTAATGTAAATATTTTTTATATAATTTTTGGTTTTTTGTTCTAAATTAATATTTTTTATAAATCATAGTTTGCCTTATCTTCATTTGACAGTATATAAATTCAACCAAGAAAAAAGATTGTTTTTTAAAATGTAAAAGAAGAAAAAGTTGCTCTATTAATAATATTAACACTTAGCATAGATAAATTTATTGAAATATGCACAGTTATTAAAGTGCCACCACTTCTAGTACATGAGCTAATATTTTTATTTCTATCTAAACACAAAAGTAAATAGTTATAAACTCCAAGTTAGTATTATTTATATTTTGAAAAGCCATATCTCTGTAAAATAATTATTGTCCTAACCTAATACCGAAAGAATAATATGTAATAAATAATTTTTTTTGTTAATACTGCGAACACTTTGATTATTTACTTCTATTTCTGATAAAAACATAATTATCATTGCACTTAATTACATGTTTTTTGAGTTTTAAAGAATTGTTGGATTACCTTAATGTACCGAATAAATTTATTTTGCTCGCTTTTAGATTTTCTGTCATTAATTTCTTTACGTAACGCATTGGAATATTCGCATTGTTTCTATGTCTTATCTGATGAAATACAAATAGAATTAAATGTTGGATCTTGTAATATTTTTTTATTTTTTACTATCAAAAAAACATTGACACCTCTGGGAGAACTATTTTCATTGAACATTGGCTTCATTAACTTTCTATCACGACGTAAATTTTTGACTGGATTAATATTTAAATACATGTTAAATAGTACAACGATTTAATTTCTAATTTAACTCGCGAAGAAGCCATTAGTCATGAGCAACAGTTAAAAACTATTGCTAACAGCGATATTAAAATTATAACTGGTGATGAACACCAGTTCAGACGTACTTTAAAAGTACTTGAAAAAAAATAAAATTGAGTATCACAGATATTAATTAAAAACAGAAAAAAAGTTTCGTATTGTAATCAGAGGTTACACCCTGACACTGAAGTATGTGAAATTAAAAGAGCCCTAGCAGATAATGGTCATTATGCAAGGGATGTCACTAACATCCAAATTAGGAAAAAAGTAAATCCTAGTGACAAAAATAGTGAAAAAACAATAATAAAATTACCGTTATTTTTGGTAGACCTTGATCATCGAGATAACAATAAAGATATATACGACTTAAATAGTTTATGTTATCATAAAATAAAAGTAGACACATCCGAAGAAAAAAAAGGTGTGCCACAGTGTAAAAACTGCCAAGCCTTTGGACATACTCAAAATTATTGTCACAAAAAATCTATCGTGTATAATGTGGTGAAGAACATAGAACAGAAGATTGTCCAAAACCGAAAAAATCAAAATCGAAATGCGCCAATTGCGGAGAACACCGCTAACTGGAAAGACTGTTCAGCTTACAAGAAAACAGAAGAAAAAATCCACGTAAAAAAAACATCCGCAGTGCAACGTCTCCAACAGAAACCTGCTAAACTGTTACATCGTATGGTTCCTATGCTAAAATAGTTAGTAGTTCTAATGGAAAAACGTTATTCTTAAAAAACAACCAAATACAGCCGGTTGAAAGTGATAACTCAGCTTTAATGGAAATTTTATCAGCCCTTACAAATATAACAAAATCTTTAATAAATATGACAAGTAGACTTGATAAGTTAGAAAGTAACCAGTCTAAGTCTAACAATCAAAACAAAAAGAAGAAATTAATCATACATCACGTATCATAGCTTAGAACGCCAATGGGCTAGTATAGCGTAAACAAGAACTCGAAGACTTCTTAAGTAATGAGAACATTGATACAGCTTTTATTTCAGAAATACATTTCACCACATGGACTTTTTTGAAAATAAAAAATTACAATATCTATACTACCTTACATTCAAGCAGTAGAGCACGTAGTGGTACAGCAGTTATTATAAAACAATGCATCAAGCATTTTGAACTTGAAAAGTATTCATCAATGCACATACAAGCAACAAAAGTCAGAGTCATTAATGAGAGTAATGATTTCTCAGTTTCGGCAATTTGTTGTCCACCTGAAGGTGGCGCTGACTTTAATAAATTCAATAAGTTTTTCCAAACTCTAGGCAACTTTTTTATCGTAGGTGGTGATTATAACGCCAAATATACTCATTGGGGATCAAGAATTATTACCCCTAAAGGACGAGCACTATTAAAATCAGCTAATTACAACAAAGCTGAGTTTATTTCTACTAGAAAACCAACATACTGACCAAGTGACTCAAATTTAACAGATAAAACTGAATGGAATTGCTTATGTAAAGCGCTTCGTGAGAAAATCAAAGAAGTTAAAAACGAAACATTTAAGTTATATTTAAGCGGACTATTTATTAGTTTCTAGCGATTATTCTCTATGGAAAGCTACAAGAATAACGAAAAGACCTCGAGCTTATAAACCTCCTATTCGTAAAGAAGATGGTATGTGGGCGCGTACTGATATGGACAAAGCAAAAGCATATGCACTTCATTTAGAACATGTTTTTCCACCGAACGACATAAATTCTGAACTTGACCAAGTAGAATACCAACCATCAAACGAAATTGATTACAAAATACGGCACTTTACACCATTAGAAGTTGCACATGAAATTGATACAAACATCAACCCTAAAAAAGCACCGGGCTATGATGAAATAAGCCCTCGTATTCTGAAAGAATTACCAAAAAAAGCTATCATTCATCCAACTCATATTTACAACGCTATAATACGCACACATTATATTCCAGAACAATGGAAAAAGGCACAAGTAATCATGTTGCTGAAACCTGGCAACCCCCCAGAGCAACCTTCTTCATATTCATATTCTTCAAATTCATCGTGTAAGAAACGTAATAAGTAACGCGTTTGAAGAAAAAAATTATTGTTGCGGAGTATTCCTTGACATAGCCCAGGCTTTTGATAAAGTCTGGCATAAAGGCCTGCTTATAAAATTGCGTGAACAACTACCAAACTCATGTTGTACACTATTCGAGTCCTATTTGACTGAAAGACAGTACCGCGTCATACATGACGAAGGTTTAACTAATTGGAAAAACATAGAAGCTGGAGTTCCACAAGGTAGTGTATTTGGCCCTATATTGTATCTACTTTACACTGCCGACATTCCGACCAACATAAATTCAACAACCGCTATGTTTGCAGATGATACTGCAATATTAACAACTAATAAAGATCAACAGATAGCTACTGATCAGATTCAAATAACCTTAAACAATATTTCTACATGGTTGAAACGTTGGAAGATCAGGGTTAACAATGAAAAGTCAGTGCACGTTAATTTCACGTTACGTAAAACATGTGACATTTCAATATTTCTGAATCAACAAATAATTCCACAAAGAGATTTGGCTAAATATCTGGGAATGCACCTTGACTGCCGCCTTAACTAGAAACATCATATACGCCAGAAAAGACTGCAGATAAAGGATAAAATGCGTGGACTCTATTGGTTAGTTCGAAAACATTCTGAGCTATCACTAGAGAACAAACGTCTGTTATACGTAGCGATCGTAAAACCCGTCTGGACTTCAATTGTGGGGTTGTGCCAGTAAGTCCAACATAGATATTATACAACGTTGTCAAAATATCGCGATTCGTACAATCGTAGCGGCTTACAGATTCGATAGAAATGATGTAATTCATCGAGATATGATGTTACCAACCGTAGCAGATGAAGTCACTCGGTTTGCACGTAAGCATATAATAAGGTTGGAAAACCATGAAAATATAGAGACAATTCAACTATTGGACAATTCCAATGACCTAAGACGTTTAAAACGCGTTACGTTATGACTTAGTTTAAATTTATAAATATTTATTTTATAATTTTAATATTAAATATTATTATCAGACTAAGTTAGGGACCACTTAACTGGAAGTGTAAATCCCATTCATGTTATATTAGTATATATATATTAATTAGAAAAATGTATATTTATTAATTGTGTATTTATAATTTTTATAACCATTTAATTGTATTGATTAAGATTTATGATGGTCTCAATAAAAAGTACAGTAGGGTAGTTAAAAAAAAAAAAAAAAAATGTTAAATAGTATATTTTTAGTGGAGGTTGCATAGTCAGTACTAACATAGGAATTTTCAGTTTATATTCAGATTAAATATTCAAGTATATACAAAATATACATAAATATATTCAGCTGTTTTCAGTTTAAATATCAATATATTTTTAGAGTGATTTGTCGATTAAAAAGTCCTTCGACTATTTGATTTTCAAATGTATGATTAATGAACATATTGCAATATTTAAAGTTGAACAATTTATTTTCAATAACTTTATACTTGACTTAATCTGGATGCGCTTGCGGTAAGGTGTAGTCTAGTATTGTGCATTGTGTTGATTAATTTTAAAACATTTTTTCAAGAATTATTAAGTATGAACGATACAGTATGAATATTCAAGTTTTATCAATATAAGCGCTTTACAGATAATAAGCAATGTTTCTATAAATGCTTCCCATTGTTCGTGAGCAAATGATTTTAGTAAATTGATCATAGGTAAGGTTTCTGTTTTTAATAGTTATGTATGATATTTCCAGTTTGATTTATGTACGAATATGTTATTTAGTATTGTCTTGTTCATTATTTGAACATTGATTTAATTATTGTTTCTTTTTTTAGTGAATAAGATACATTGAGATTAGATAGCTGAGAAAGAGAAACCTGATTTTTTTGACCATTTTTATAAATTGTATAATATTTCTTGAGGCGATGACTTAATATTTTTTATGCTGTTGCCTGAACAAAGTATATTGACATAATGAACATATAATGTGGCTTTTACTGTAAAATGTTTGTTTTTGTAATATCATTAATTGCTATAAGAAATTTGATAACTACTATAGGGGTTAATTATTGAATATTGCTAGTTTGGGTATTGGTGGCTGAAAATGTGTTGCTCACATTTGTTTATATACATAGTTATAAAAAGGATATAAGATAAGGATAACGGAAAACCTATGTGTATAAACACCTTTTATTCGCTATAAAAAATTGTATAAAATCTTAATTTATAATTTCAAATAGTTATAAGTTTTTGTCTACATTTCATTGTGAACATTTAATAGTTTAACAAATAAATTTAAAAAATATGGTTACATACTTTTTATAGGTAGCAATATCATTTGGTTTTATTGTACACAAGTTAATTCCATAACTTATAATTTGTTCTGCTTGTATATCAAATGTAATTGAATTATCTTTAGAAACAATGTTAAGAGATTCAGTTCGTTTAGAATAGTTAGTATCATCGTCACTTTCACTAGTTCCACAGCTAAACAACAAATGAAAATTAATGTAAATATATTGAAGAATTTAAATAATTGTAAATAACACATAACTTTTTTCACTTTACCTACTACTTGAATTAATTGAGTTAGTAGAAGAACTACCAGTCATGGATGGATTTTTTGTTTTATCTGATATTTGCTCTCGTTTTTTGCCTGGTCTAATTCTTATTGAAAAAGGACTAAAATCAGTTACACAATTTGGCATGAAATCCCTAATAAAAAAATAATTTAGCTAATATTTTTAATACAAATATAATATCTCCATGAATGTTTAAGTTAAGATATTTATAATTATCTACTTTACAAAGACAAGTATGATTTTTCCCTAATAATTAATACATAAAATACATAATATATAAATTATATATTTCAAAAAATTATTAAAAGCTGTAAATATAAATAGTAGGGGTGAAACAGTAATAAAATAGTAAAATAATCATTGTAGTATATAATTTCAGGATATAACCTCAAATCATCTTTTAATATATATTATGAACTGAGGGATACTATGGTTGAGTCGGTAATGTTGAGTTTGAATTTCAGTTACGGGTGGCCTTATTTGTCAAATGAAAGACTAGTCCTGTTTTTGGAGTTGCCATCCCTCTCTCCAGCAACGGGCTAACCACCTGTCCCGGAGTATCAATGGTTAAGAAATCTCTTTCTTAATGAGAGATTGGCCCTTAATGAGCTTAAATATATATACAGTAGAAGTCCGATAATCCAGTATCCAACAGTAGAACAAACTTTTTTGTATTTGCATACTGTATTTTTAGTTTAATTATTAACGTAATTGTTCTTATAGCAAAGCTTACACTAAAAGGAAAGGGCACCACACGATAGACCGGCACGGAGCCGGTCCCGAACGTGCCGGATTATCGGACTTCTACTGTATATATATGTATATTATAAATAAAATTAGAACCAATTATTCTTGTAAATTATAATTTAAAATTAATTTCAAAAACATACCTCACTGAGTGACTTATTTCGAATGTATAACTTTCAGACATTACACTAAATTCATCAGTTCTATAAAAATAAGCAAAACTATCAAAATCATCAGCTTTTAAAGCATTTGAAGGACAGATATGGTTATATTGTTTTTTATGTTCAGCGTAAGATAAAGGTAAACAATCTAAAACATCATCATCCCACCATTGAGTCAACGGAACACTAAAATAAAATATTTCAGTTTTATATTACATTTACTTTATATGGAATAATTCGTATTTTTTCACACTCACAAGTAAACATTTTCACAAGTTCTAATAAACTATTAAAAATTATTTATTTATTTGATAATAATGGTAATATTGGACTCCAAGTACATATACTCTTTATACTTTTTAGTTTAAAATTATTATTTTAAATATATTTTTAATCTTAAATAATATTAACCACAAGTGATCAATTCTTACTTTAGATTAAAATATAAGGCATTAAACAACACTATAACATAAAATACTTCTTCTTTAGGTTTCTCAGTCTTCCGACAGGTGTTGCCTTTCTACGATTCTCCTCCATTCCTCCCTGCCTTCTATTATCCCTTTAATATCAACATATTTTAGGACCCGTTCTTCACATATCTGTGATATGAAATTTGCTCTAGGTCTTTCTCTTCCTTTTTNCTTCAAGGTATAATAAAAATTGATCACTTGTGGCTAATTAATTAAGTTAAATTAAAACTATATTAAAAATATTATTAATTTAAAAAACTAAAAAATATTAAAAATATTAAACCAAAAGCCACAAAAAAATTAATGAAAAGTCGCGGATACGTATTTCGGAAACAACTTTACCATCACCAACGCTAAACACATATACGTATCCGCGACTTTTCATTAATTTTTTTGTGGTTTTGAGTTTAATATTTTTTAGTTTTTTAAATTAATAATATTTTTAATATAGTTTTAATTTAACTTAATTAATTAGCCACAAGTGATCAATTTTTATTATACCTTGAAGTATTACTTGTATAGGACTACCATCATGTCTCAGAGCATGTCCTAGTCATTGTAATTTTCTCATTTTTATGTTATCTAACATTGTTCTTTGCTCATTTAAATACTCAGTCTAAAATACTTTCTTCTATTTGTGTATCAATTTTTTTTTTTTATTAAATTTAGTATAATTTTTGACATATGTGGTATCAAGCTTATTGTTCTGAATTGAATATCCTACTGCATTTGCCTTTTTTGGTATTGGAATCACTACTGTTGTTGTATGTTTTCATGGCCATTCTCCTGAATTAAATATTTTCTTAACTAATTTAAACATTCTGAACTGCATTTTTCGTCCGCTTCTTTTAGTAACTTAATGGGTAGCTCATCTACGCTGGGGGATTTTTTTGTTGAAACCATTTTTAATGGAAGTTCGAATTCCTCTCTAGTTACTTGTAATCTTTGATCTTTTTCTGCATTCATATGTTGTGGTTTGTATGTTCCTTCATAGAATTCTAAAATATATTCTCCCCATCTTGTTAATATTTTTCCATTTTCTGTTATATTGTTTCTAAATTTATCCTTTATGTTATTTGCATTTCTTTGCTTATTTTTCTTTGTTAACTTTCTGACATGTGTATGGATTTTGTCATGTTTTCCACATTCTGCAGCACTTCTATTTTTAAACACTGATTTTCCCACCAACTGTCACGTGCTTTTTTACATTCTCTATCCAGCTAATTATTTTTAATTTTAATTTACATGTTATCATTAGAATGTTGTGGTCGCTAACTGCACTAGGAAATGCTATTGATTTCAATACTTGGTTTCGGTATCTCGACTTTACTAATATATAATCTATTTGGTTTCTATACAGGTCTCCTGGACTTGACCATGTGTACTGTCTTCTTTTGGGCACCTTATTCAATGTGTATGTTATCACATATTTCTTTACTTTACGAAAATATAACATAAAATACTATAAATTAACAAGATTAAATAATAAAATGGTAAAAAATACAATTATGAATGAGTTATGAAATAGTCATTAAAAAAAAAAAATTACCAAGAATTTGAAGAATAAGAAATTGTTTCAGGATGGTGTAAATAATAGTCATAATTTTGTTCCCAAATATGTGGTTGATTTTCGTTTGGAATAAATAATCCTAGGAATAAATTAATGGCATTTTGCTTTTCAGTATCTGTAAAAAACGACAAAAAGTATAGATAAAATTAGTTTTTATGAAAAAAAAAAAAAAAAANAAAAAAATTAGTTTTTATAAAAAAAAAAAAAAAAAAATGAAAATAATGGTAATTATGAAATAATTGATTTTTATTACTATAATATAAATATTTAAAAATTGTATTGTTTTATTAATATTTTACATTAATAATAAATGTATTTTTCATAAATATTCACACCTGAAAAAGTGTTACTGTAATAACGGCTTAAGGTTTGCATTATGTCATTCCCTTGTGATGTCCATGGAGCAGTTTTTCTGTAGGTTTTTATGCGATGAATTAACTGCGAACCTCCATACTGTAAAGCTAAAGTATCTCCATGGTCTTCATATGATACTTCTAATAAACGTACACAGTCTGTGTCATATTCTAATGAAGGTGTTTCTAATAAACCTAAATAGTAAAGCTAAAAATGAAAAAAGAAGAATTTCATTAAAATATCTGAATTTACCTTTAGTTTGGTTTTCATTTATTATTTACACAATTTTTTTTTAATTTGGATTATTAATCTTAATTTATAAAAGTAGCGTATAATGCTTTTACTAATGGTAGCACAATAGGGTCGCAGCACAGTATGGACATGGGATAGTTGGGACAAGTATAGATGATATCTGACAGTAATTTTAATCATTGTCATAAGAAACGCTTCGATGCAAATCTGCAAATAGTATTTAATTTTAGGAAATAGGTGGATTATTATAAAAGCAACATTAACTTAAATCCAATGGTTCGGACACACAATGAGAAGAGGAAACGAATGAAGTAAGGACGTCAATTGGTTTGTATTTATACAAATCAATTCTATTTAATGATATAAATTCTTAACTTACAAGTTAAGTTAAAATAGTGTTTAAAAGTTCAAAAATTTTAAAATATAAACTTTCTTAAAAATTAATTTTAAAGCATCAAAAAAATAACTAAAAAATTACAATTTCCATGGGTTATTTATAAAAATTAATCATAAATCATTAACTTCATAAAAAATATTTTTTTATGGAACGGCTATTTTTTATAATAGCGTAATTTTGAGATATTTGTCTGATTTTTCCAATATTAGGGTATTATAAGTTCAACAAGATTAAAATTGTGTTCTTTAACATATTGGTCATTAAAATGGGTGAAGAGCTCAGAAAAATTAACGACAGACACAAAAATAAACCATACAGTTATATATATTAATATGAATAAGAAAGTCCTTCTTACAAAGGGGAGACTTAAGTGATAGTATCTTTGATATTCATTGAATATTTTGATTGAATGTTATTTATTATTATTAATTTAGAATTTTTTTCCACCTCTAAAAATAATTAAGAAAAAAATAAAGTATAAGTTATTTAGACTGATGAGATTTGAACTTTGTAAACCTTCAAACCAAGCATCGCGTAGATAAAAAGAACTATTTAAACTAAATCACAAATTCAAAGTCGCTTTTCTTAACATTGAGATAGAAAAATAATCAAAATAAGTTTAAAATTATATTTAATGTTAGATTCAAGTAAATTTTATAAAAATTGAATGATTCATTACAATGGCAAACACTTATATGGGTATTCTATAATAAAGAAAAAAATTTGACACAAATTGGAATATTTTTAACTATAGGTGTCATTTATACGTTGAAAATAAGTTGTCGGACAAATTTATTTTTTTTTAATTTATTGTACATAAACATTAACTTTAATTTAACATATATTTAAAGGACGCAGTATTTTCGGAACATTATAAAAATTTAAGTTGAAAAAGTTGACTTTAGTAAAAAAAGTTGCTATAATAAATCCCCCCTGTGGGCAGGTAAAGGGTCAGATTTTCAAAAAATATTATATCAAATAAAAGAGAATTACTTACAGTTTCAATATAAAATACCTTCTCCGCTTCGCATCGAAGCTAAAAAAATTATGTTTATGTGTTCATTTTTCAATAAGTTATGGCAGTTTTAAGTTCAAAAATAACATCAGGATAGTAGGTGATTTTTTACACAAATATTACATTTTTTGTTTAATTTTGGCGGCCATTTGAACATAAGGTGTTTTTGTTTTAACACAAAAATAACATATTTTTGAATACGGTAGCCATTTATTTCAAAGGTTTTTTTTCATATTAAAATACCTTACATAACCATTAATTTAAAATATGTATTTCCAGAACATTTTCAAAAATTAAGTTATAATTGATTAGTTTTTATACAAATTTTAAAGATTTGAACCCACCTGTACACAGGGAAATGGTCCAATTTAAAAAAAAATATGTCGAATGAAAGAAGTATATATAGAGTGATTGAAATATTGTAAAACACTCATTTTCTTATAAACTATTGAGAATTTTTGTAAAGAGAAAAAATATTAAGTTTACATGAACTTAATATTTAGTTAAATAATTTTTTTTTCATGGTTAAAAAACCTTAACTTTAATATTCTTAAATGTGAACCTCTATTTTTAACTTGATATTACAATAGAAAAAAAAAAATACAAATAACTTTGTTCTCTTAATTTTTTTTTCCAGATCAACCGTCTGTCTGTACAGCTTGTTAAAGTTGAATGATTTTAGACTAAATTTCTATTGTTATTTTTCTGTTTTGAATAAAGAAGTCATTATTTTTCGATGGTGTAACATAAACTAATTTTTATTGATTAAGTTATGACAAGTAAGATAGCAAAAAAAATTTACAAGACACTAAATGACGGATAATAACATAGGTTCAAATCGGGTCAATCTGTGTTTACGAGATTACAGAGACAGGTATAAATATTCATGATAACTACCATAATAAATAATTTAAGAGCTTTCGAAACAGATTATTGCTATCGCAGTGACATATAATACCAGAAACACTGCCGTCGATATCATGAAACAAAATAAATGACAAATTTTTGTTCGTGTAAAAAAAATGATAAGAACAAAATTGTTCGTAATTTTTTTTTCGTCATAATGTCAAGTTAAAAATAGGGGTTCCCATTCAAGAAATTTAAAGTAACTTTAAATTTCTTGAATGGGAACCCCTATTTTTATAAAAACCTTAACTGTTAAGGTTTTTATCTCCGTAGGGATGAAAAAAAAGTTATTTGACTATATATTATTGTAGAGTTTCATGAACTTAATATATTTTCTCTTTACAAAAATTAAAAATTCTTAATAGTTTCTTATAGAATGACTCTCTTACTAGATTTTGATCATCTGTAAATAGTATTTATCATAAAGAATTGTATTGACCACACATTTTTCAAAAAGTTAAAAATAAAAAACCGACAATTTTATCATTAAAATAGCATAGTTTTGAATACAATAGCCATTTTCACCATGAAGACAAAATATAGTTCAACATTTTTTTTTTTTTCATATTAAAGTACATTACATAATCTTTAATTTAAGATGTATATAAAAGTGTCAGTATTTCTGGAGCACTTTCAAAAGTAAGTTGAAAAATTTGCTATTTTGAATCATTCCAGTGGGCAGATAAAGGGTCAAATGTTCATAAAACATATCAAATGATAAGTAAATATTTAATATATCTCTTAAAAAAGAAATTCTTTCTCATCATCAATGTGTCAAAAAGTTATGGCAGATTTAAGTAAAAAAAATGGGAAAAATGCCAAAATTTACCGATTAAATAAATTGTAAATTTTTTTAGGATTTCCACCATTTATAGAAAACGAGATTCCAAATGACGGAAATTTTCTCAATTTTTCAGGGTAATGTATTTGACTAGATACGATTTGTGATCATTTGACGTATCATTGAAATAAATCAGTTTGGTGAGTTCTAAGAAAAAGTGGTAATAGACACAAAAAAAACAAATCTTTGTAAAATTAATATGTTCTCAGCTTTGCATCGAAGCTATAATGTATTTTAACTATACATTTAAAGAATTTGATTAAATATTGGTAAAATAATGTGATTAATTATTCAAAATATTGAAGCATTAATAACATGTAAATAATGTTCTTCTTTTTTTTCGCTTTTATTCCAACTACTTAAGGTCGGGCAAAAAAATGTTCTAACAAAAAAAAAAATATTTCATTAGAAATATTGATACTTAAAATATTGAAAATAAAAATTTTGTAATGTTTAGTTTTGAAAACAATATTTAAATGTAAAGTCAAAGTAAAAATATCATCTTAATAACTCCTTTTTAACAAAGATAAAATTAATTAATCACAATCCACTATTTTATTTAATCAATCATATCAAAAATAATGTTCTGATCTATAATTGTCTCGCCAGGCACAAATGACTAACTGACTAGCCGGGGAATAGGTGCTAACTATAAACCTCCAATAAGGCGACCATCATGGTGGGACGCCTCTGACAAAAAATAATTGTTTTATAGCAATTTTAGTTTTTTAAAGATATTTCTCATCATAATTGAAATTGATAAGAATTTTTCCAAATTATAGCAGTCAAAACCAAAATACTTTAATATTGTCATATATCGTTCAGAAAAATCAGACCAAATGTACAGATATATATATATATATATATATAAAAAGAAACATGTCATTAAAACTAATATATTTTCAGCTTTAGATTGAAGCTAAAAATTAATTTTTAAGAACCACATACTTTTGAATTACAGTTTATAAATAGCTATTTTATACCTTTGTTATGAATATAAATTGAAACATAAAAATGTCATTCATATACCTGATATGCTAATGCACACTTTCCAAGAGCAAATTGTGCTGTATTTGTTCGATCTAAGCAATCAACACAATTTACTCTAATAATGCCTGTTTGAAGAACAATGTTATTCTTTTCATATCCAAAACTGGGTTTATTAGCAACATGTGGACTATTAATATACATACCAGTTTTATTAATAGCCATACGAGCAATATCATCGAGACGTCTCATAACATTAACATTTTTGCTAAAAGTTTTTTAATCTACGTTAGGATAAATTTATTTTTATTATAGGTACTCCTTAATAATAAAATTGAACCTTTTATTCATTCTTGACATATCAAAACTTATGTATTGAATGTGATAACTAGGAGGTAAAAATTGGTTTAAATATTTAACAGCTGATGTTAAATGTTCACTTAATTGAGATTCATGTACTTTTTTTTCGCGTTTTTTTACCAAGTTTATAATGACAGTTGGTGATCCGTATCTTTGATAAATATTATTAAAATGTCGACCTTAAAAGAGAGAAATAAAACATCTATCTCTTACTAAAATAAAAATCATTGTAAGTACCAGATATTTCATGGAAAGGATCAGGTAATTCAAATAATATTGTTGGTTTAGGTACCATTTTAGTCATATCTTGACTCCATAAACCAGGTACAGAACCTCTCATTTGTAAGAAAGAACTTATATATAAGTGATTTTGACAGCTCACACCAACATCTTGAACTATTTGTTCAGTTTCCACTTCATTTCCTACTTCCCCCTATGGAAAGAAAAAGAAATATTAGAAAAAATTATCATTATAAAAGGGTAAATTTTATACATATTGTCACTTAAGACTCAACACATCATACCTCTTTTATGGGCAAAAGTGAACAAGCCACATTCTTTAGATAAGTAATTCTAATCAAAAACTCAAATTTTAATTTTTTTTTAATCAATATTTTACTTTTTTAGATAAATTACTATATTATAAAAAATATAAAAACCAGTGCGTGTTACGAGTACGCACTATACACTCTACGAGTATGAAGTGAAACTTCTTTCGTTATAAAGATATTGTATAAAAATTTCATGTATTGCGTTTCTTTAAAATTTTTTTATGCACAATCAAAATTATTTGAAATTAAATCAATTAATACATTTTAAATGAAATTACTTTGATTTTTGAAAATATAGTACTAAATTATAATATAAAATATACTTTACAGCCAACAGTGACATTCAATATTCTGTTTTTTATTAGACTTTCTTTGAAAAAGTTTCACTTCAATAAAACTCTGAATAAAATTAATTGTGAGTACACTAATTTTTTTTTTAACTCTCTTAAAAATTGGAAAAATAAGACGTGAGGTTTTTTGTCTTAAGCGATAATATTTAAAATAATTGAGACATGTTAGTAAGTCAGTTTCCATTGAAATGATAAAAGAACAGAATTATTGATATCTTACTCAATAAACTAAGCCGTCTACGACTAAAATTCAAAATCATAATAGCATATATTAGACATTAAATTTTTACCAATTTTATAAAACTAATAACAAATTATGTTTGTTTAAAGAAATAACAATAAAAAATATAAAAAAATGGCGGCACAGTGGGGTCATGGTATAGTTGGGTCCAGTATTATACTGGACCCAACTATAATAGATGATATCTAACAGTGATTAAAATCACTATCATAAAAAACGCTTCGATGCAAATCTGTAGATAGTGTTTAATTTAAAACAAAAATTTGTCAAAAAAGTAGGACAAATGAGAGCTGATAAAATAAATGATAGCTACAAAAAAAAACCACATAGTAAAATAATATTAATATGAATTTTTTCTCACGAAAGGAGACTACAGTAATGGAATCCTTGATATTTATTGAAGTTATTAAATTTAAATGAGATAAAAATCAAATGAGTTAAACATTTTTTTTTAACTCAAAAAGAATTAAAAAAAAATTCAGTGCCACAGTCGTGAAAGACCCAAGTGTTACTGTCTCAAAAACCGTACGTCTCATTCGTCACTTAATAAAAATAGAAATTTAGCTAGTTCAAATTTTAAAGTTATTTTTCTCGGCTACAAAGAAACAAAAATTTTGCATTTACCAATTTTTTGTGTGTTCATCAGTGAATTAAATAAAAAAAACGGTAGCACAGTGGGGTCGCGGCATAGTGGAGACATTGCATATTAGGGTCCAGTATAGATTTAATCTGACAGTGATTAAAATCACTATCTTAGGAAACGCTTCGATGCAAATCTGTAGATAGTGTTTAATTTTAAAAAATTGATGGATAATTCCAAAAGCAACATCAACTTCTATTAAAATAAAATACAAAACCCATAATTATCATACAAAAATAGTATATTTTTCAATATGGTAGCCATTTGCGTATAGAAGATAGATCGTCGGGACAAATTTTTTTTTTTCATTTTGTAGTACATAAAATAAGCTTTAATTTTATATATGTTTAAAGGACGCAGTATTTCCGGAACATTTTCAAAAATTAAGTTGAAAAAGTTATTTTTTGTAAAAAAGTTACTATTTTAAATCCTCCCTAATGAGCAGGTTAAGTGATAGATTTTCAAAAAAATGATATCAAATGAAAGGTAGATATCTAAGGTTTTAGTATAAAAAAAAATTATGTTGATTTGTTGATTTTTCAAAAAGTTATGGAAGTTTTAAGAAAAAAAAGTGAAAAAATTTCGAAAATTAGCGGTTTTTAAATTTGTAATTTTTTTGGATATTTCCCCCATTTGCGAGGAACGAGGGAAAATTTTTCAATTTTTAAGGGTAATGTCTTCAACTAGATACGATTTGTGATCTTTTGACGTATTGTTAAAAGAAATCGGTCCTGTGAGAGCTGAGAAAAAGTGGAGACATAAAAATAATAATAAAAAAAAACACATCATGGTAAAACCTTCTCATCTTCGCATCGAAGCTAAAAATATTTGTTGTTATTAAAAGTTATTACAGATGTTAAAACCTGGTTGGATGTTGTAAAAGAATTTAATTAACTTTTTTTATACTATAAAATATATACAATAATTATTGACTGAAAAAATTACTTTATTATTTGCTCCTCTTTTCAGAAATCGAGTACCAGCATATCTATTCGATCTTCTAGCTATTAATGTTATGTATATTGGACGACCGAAAATTGACACATTAGATTGGCTAATAAAACCATGCATTATGTTTAAGACCCAATCTGGATGAAGTTTATCTCGCACATTCTTTAACAAATAGTCATTCCAAACAAAAATTTTATTTGAGTTACTACGTGTTATATATAATAGATCACCATTTGAATTTTCTAAAATATAAATTATATAAGTCAGTAAAATTAATTGAGGTTTATAATAAATAATAGCTCGAATTAAATTTTTAAATACTCCTTAGAAAAAAAATTTATTTCTAGAATCTATAATCATTATGGAGGAATGCTCAGGATTTTTTTTCGACAGCAACTTAATTGATATTTAATTCATTTTTTGAATAGATATTTTTTGTACATAACTTTTTTCAGGTACTTGATATATTAATATAACAGTCGGCTCGGGTTTAATATATATACCGGAATTATTTTTACCAAATAGTTTCATGAATAAATAAAGAACCTACATCTTTAACTGACTAAAAGTATGATATGTCTCAGAAATTTGAAATTTTTAAAACTTAATTAATTATAAGCTTATTAATTTTTGGGGTTAAGGATAAAAAAAATATTTAAATTTTATTTATCATATAAAGTTCCATTTCTTGTAACTCAATTCAAAAAGGACAATGCTTATGTCCAAGAACACCCAGAAACTCGACTCGTACGAGGTACTTTTATTGTGATCCATTTAAAACCTTGTTATTATTCAATTGTATCCTTATATTCAAATTGATCATTTGAATATTCTCCACTTTTCATTTATCCCATCAATTTTTCAGTCTTAAAACAGATCATTTTTGCTGGCTCAAATAATCTGTTTGGGGGTTTGTGACATAAGAAGTTGACTTATTCTTATTATTTTACAGACGTTACGTTAATTATAAAAGAACATCTCATAATTAAGTTTAACTGCTAGACAATTGGTAATACTTATATTATTGCCTGAGGGTGTAAATTTCGTGGTGAAACAAAACCAATTTTTAAATATGAAATTTAGTAATAACTTAATTAAATGATTTATAGTAATTTAGTCGCACATTCCTTTTTTTATATTTTCTCTTGTTATATAATCATTATTAATCGTTCATAATAAATTGTCATCGTGATAAGGAGTCGCCCAACTGACCACTACAGTCAACTATGTATGCACTAATGTCGACGTTCTCCCTTTCCGGTTTATATGTGTCGTCACCGTCCAGTTGTCTGGCCGTTTGATTCATATGTTTTTTGGTCTGGTCGTTGAATCAATTTTTCCAGCTATCTACTTATTGTTTTTAATTTTGTACACTTACATTTTCATGGTTGCTTTAATTTTACTTTTGGCCCTGTCAATAAAGCCATGAGTGAAGACTCGTTTGGCTACGGCTTGAACATAATTTTAATATTATTGTAGTAACTTTGTACAATATTCCCTTCATTCTTCATTTCGTCCATTCATTTATCCAATACTCGTAAATTGTCACGAGGTTTTCTTGGATGTAGAAGACTTTTCTCAGGAACGGCGGCCTGAGGCAAAGAAGTATAGCTTCAAATGGGTAAATAAGAAACCGCCACCGAAGAAAGAAGTAATTTAACCAGAAAAAATCATATCCGGAGTAGCACAATGCAAAAATTGCAACCGGACAGGGTAATGATGGGCGAATTGCTTAGAGCAAAATACAGTGGAGACGGGAAACGGGAAGAGTCCCGGACAGTTCATGGTAAGACGACCGGACAAGAAAAACTAGCCTGCCCAAATCACTGTAAGCGCAAGCCCGGTACCAAAGTTTCCGACAGGAAACCCAAAAAGACACTGAAGAAGTACAAAAATATGCATCTTTCCGCAATTAAATCCGGAAAAATGGAGTGTCTGCGGAAGAAACGTATGTTAAAGAGAGAATTTTCGGAAATACTGGAGTAATGCAAAACATCCTGATCAAAGAATACAAGCAACTTTCTCCAAGAACAGTTTGCCAAACGAATCTCAGGAAGCTCCGGAACAAGACCTAATAACGCGTAGTTGTTATAGGTCCCACAATCTTTCTCAGTAAATCTTCCAAAGGAGTTAACTCCTTTCACTTGTAACATTTTCACTTATAACAACAAGATTCGAAGGAATTTTTACACAGATTTACTTTAAGACTGAATCTTCAAACAGGATCTGACGCATACACAATGCCCGATTTGCACGAAATAGTCCGTGGAATATGTGGTGCTAACGTCTTTGGCACCATCGACCTTAATTTTGGCTATTAGTAGGTCAGTTCTACCCAGGAGTTAAGACAGCTCAACGTGTTTCGCACGCAAATGGATCTATACTTATCTACAGTAATGGCCTTCGGCCTTAAATACACTTCGGCTAATTTTCAACGGTTGGTGAACAAAATTATGCGTGGATACGTCGGTAAATTTGTGCACCTAGACGATATCGTAGTATACTCATTGAATATGGAGAAGCATTTTGTCATCAACGAGTCTTGAAACGATTACAAAACCATGAATAGACATTTTAACCGATAAAATAGTTTTGGAATAACCCGTATAAATCTCCTCGAACATTTAGTGGATAACCGCAATTGCCGAATTCTTCATACCTAAAAAAGTCCAAGATCTATAGAAGTTTCTCGAAGTATACGATTGGTACAGTCAGTTTGTGCCCAATTATACCGAACTTACCGTTTCGCTAATTGATCTGTTAATTGATACTGTAGAAAGAGACTTCTTCTATAGTTACTGTTATGCTAGAATACTTATTTCAGACAATGAAATGCAGTTCGTCTTCAAAACAATAAAGAGAGCGCTGGAGAAGTGGGGCACAGAAGGATGGACAACGCCAATTTATTACAGCGAACCCAGTAGAATGCTGAAACCAAGATTTTAAAAAAGGTCTTCGTACAGCTTTGGCCAACAAAACACAATGTCACTCAGACAGCTCTATTTCAAATAAACTTTTTTCAATAAGAAATTGTCAGAACAGACTAACAGGGAGCACTCCCTCTGAGCGAGCCTCCGGTCGAGAAGTCAAAGCCCCACGTGATTGGCTGTTGGACATTATTTCTACGGGTAAACAACCGAACTCACGGAATGATAACCCGAAATACGTAGACACAATCAAACAAAAAAATAATTTCACGGAATCGTTACCGAAAAATGACCGGTGTGTATCCGAAAACTGTGCGTCTTCAGTGGGAAAATTAAAATTTCCGGGGGGAGGAAACCTTCTCAAAATTTCGGGTCACCTTTCGATAAAAATGACACTGGTCACAATTCCTACCGTGAAAATCACTGCAAACGCTTTGAGGAAAGGGATTGGGTGTATTACCGCGCACATACCTTATCCAGTGCAAATAAAAAGATTTACGCCAGCGATGATCCTCAGTTGCTGGGCCCCGTGCAACTAGCAAAAAGATTAGGTGAGGGAGTGTTTACGACTAAAGGAAAATTGCATGTTACATGAAACCCATACCCAACCAAAATTAATATGTACGGGCTGAGGCGACACAAATAAATTAACACATGGGTATCTAGTGAACAACTGATTTAATTATAAAAAAAGATACCACCGAGTGGTTAAAAATTTCAACAGGTTTGAATACATATCAACTATAATAAATATTATACTTTATTCATCTATTATACTTATAAATTAAAAAAAATTGTAAATAGTATTGAAATAAGGAAATAAGAGATCATGTTGTTTTTGGAATAATTTCTTCTAAAATTAAAACTATCTAGAGATTCGCACTGAGGCGTTTTTATGATAGTGATTTTAATCAGCAAAAGATATCATCTATACCTGCCTTAGGTATAGATACTTGTAAGGTTACACTGTAATGTAATTGTTAGTTATATAACCTATTAAGTTTGTAATATATTGTCAGATCAGTCTGTTCTATTTGCACCTACCGTAAGGATGTATGTTATTATTATTATATATAATTATATATATTGTTTGTAACAATGAGAACAATAGAAACCCGTTTCCTGACTTACTGAACACCCTGTATATAATTAACCATTATATTGTTACATAGTAATATTTTAAATTGTTTAGTCAGTTAAGAATATAGGAATTAATGGAAAAAGTTAAAAAATAAATAATTTGTATTTGATTATTTTTACTATGAACCCTAAAGAAAAAGTTTAAATAAAATTTGATTTGAAAGAACTTACAATTACAATATTTATTAACTATATAAGTATTTTTTTTTAGAATTTTTAACAACAACCTAAAATAAAAAAATATCATTCATATTTTACCAAAATATTAAATTTTATGCAGACACAGCTATAATAAGGTAATCAAGCAGTATGAAATTAAAATTTGAAGAAATAATTCAAATACCACAGGAATAAATTTCATACAGCATTCTTAAATTTTAAAATGATGAAATATTTGTTTGAAATGTGGATATATCCGTAACATTTCAAACAATTCAATAATCCATGAAAGCTTTAACACAAGATGAAATATTATCCTGTATTTATAAAACAAGCTAAAAAAATCTTTGAAATTTCAGTAATTTTTTTTTAATACTTGGAATATTTTGAGCAACGGCCAAATTGACTTGTAATGTTTGTGTAACATCATAACTGTAACTAAACAACAAAAAATCATTTAAAAGTTAGATGAAAATACAAAAGTTATATTTTTAAGAGGGAGCCATTAGGTTTAAAATTTTGTAATTATTCCTCCAAAAACTTAATAGTAAAAAATTATTATTTTAATTAGGACAAATATTTTTAAACTTGGGTTTTTATGGCCCACTCTAAACGATATCTCTATGTCTATTAAATAAAAATAAAAATATAGTTTTCAATTTGCTTACCTAAAATAAAAATTACTTGACAAATCCACACTTTGAAATATTTTCAAGTATCGTGGTTCATTAATATTAGGGATTCTATAAGCATCGTTAGGAATATATATCATTGATGTATCTTCAATCTTATAAATTATTTCCTGTCCGATAACTGCAACTCTTCGTCTTTTTGTAATAAGTATCATATAGTAGCCTTCTAGTAACTTAACAAATCCTTAAAATAAATACTATTTTAGTAGATTAGTAGTAAAATGATAAAATACTTTTAAACTTTTAATAGAAATACCAGCGTTTGGAAAGAATACAACCTTAGATAAATTAAGACTTAATGACTTTAACTACATAAATAGGTAATAATTAAGTACATTAACTTAATTATTACCAACAAAAAATAAAATTAGTATCTTGGATATCTGAACAACTTTAAAAGCTACATGTCAGCAACAGACTAAATTATTATCAGATTTTTTTTTTTAATTAATTGTACCAAAGACAAAAATTACAAGAAAATGATTAAATTAGACTGGACATGCTTGAATGAAAGAGGGCTCATTTATTGAGACGGTTATTAAAGAAAATCCGATTAAGAAATGATCATTAGGTAGACCACGCTTACGATAGGAGGATCGTATCAAAAAATTTCTTTAAGTAGTAGAACTAAATGTATAATAGAGAGAAGTTCCAAAGGATAGAGAAAGATGGCGGTAAATTTGTTTGCAGAGATAGTCTGGAAGGCCGTAACCCATAAGAAGAAGAAAATTATTATCAGAATTTTTATTTTATGTTCTTTAAATTTGTTAATGACTTAAAAGTATAAATCATCATAAGTTAGGTGGATCATGAAGAAATAAAAATTCAATAATTTTTGATTTAGTTAATATATATTTTTATTATATATTTTTTTAAAATAACTTTGGAATTGGAACACTTTATTTTGTTAAATGAATTTTTAAAACACTAAAAAATTCTACTTTTAATCTTATATGTAAGGCTAAAATCTTAACTATTAATATTATTGATAAGAGGGCAGAATTTTATTAATTTGCTTATTTTTGGAATAATTTTAGAAAAATGGGAGTTAGAAATTTCAAAAAATTGTAGTATGTTAATAAAATTGTTGTTTTTTATGCATATTCGATATTATTACATGATAAAAAAATATTGTGTATAAAGAACAATAGTAGAGTATATTTTAAACAATTTGATAGAATGACAGCATTACATTTTAGTTATTTTAAAAGAATATTATTTCCACACTTAATTTTGACATATCATAATTGTTAATAGATGATACTTACCTACAATACCAAAAGCTGATGCTATTTTATTCAATCCTGTATTTCTATGAACACCAAGGCTTAAAACACTAATCATATCATGTTCAGAATATTCAACTTGATCATCAACAATTGTTAAATCATGACCTTCTGTTCGGTCAATTTTTAATACACGGAATTTAGTCCTAGCATTATTAGAGCCAACAACAAAATAACGCTAAAATATTATTAATAATTAATATAAGCATTGTTTTATAAAAATTTAATAGTTAAACTTCACTAAATTTAATATACAATAAAATTAATAGTTTCAAAGAACTCATAAACCTTAAAATAAGTTTTGAAAAAAAAAATTTACTATTTATTAAGTTTAAAATAATTGTTCTGCCGATAAAAAAAAAAATATGTATTGCTATCACATTAAATGCAATTTAGAAACAATAACTTGTGTGTTTATTTAAGAAAATGCATTTAAAATTACCCTACTTATCTGATAGGAGATTATTTTTAAACTGTTATTTTTATTGCTAAAGCAAAAATTAAATAATCACACTGTAAATTAAAAGTAATGAAATACATACATTTTTTGATTCGTACACACCAATTTTTTGAACCAAATTTCTAGCAGATATAAATTTAATGTTGGCTTGACGATTATCATTTAATTCCTTCATAACTTTACTATAGTACTTTCTCAATAATAGACTATAATTTAAAATTTAATTTGTTTAAGGTTCGGTTATTCGTAAATTTTAAAATAATTTACATAACATATATTTCAAAAATGAACACTTTAAAATTTTTTAAGAAAAAGGTATTAATATTTATAAGATAGAGATATTTTTAAAAATATTACGCTAGTATAGTTAAACGATTGCTACCATCGACACAATTAATTATTACCAAGAACTAACTAACTGTGTCACGAACTAAGATAAAATTGATTAATGACAGCAACTTGTTATTAATTTTAATAACTGTTATTGTTACTTTCGAAATAACAGTTACTGTTATTTCTCAAAAAATGTCATCTTTGTATAAAATTCTTATAAACAGTGATAAAACTGTTATACATATTAAAATTGGTGATGGCAACTTGTTATCAATTTTGATAACTGTTATTGTTACAGTGATGTACAACAGTGGTGTAATTGTTTTATATGTTAAAAGACTGGTGAATATTGATGACTTTGTGTAAAACACAAAATAATAGTAACTCTTACTATGTCTTCCAAGTAACAGCTTGTTATTGCTACTCAAGTAGTAACTGTTATAAATCACTGTTAATGTTACTTTTTCAGGCAATTCGGTTATATTACACATGTTGGGTAAGGGAAAATTTTGAATTAATGGCCAACCCAACTCAACCTACTATTTTACATGTATATTACATTTCATATTATTATTTCCCAACTCATTTTTAAAATTTTGTATTCTCGATAAGGATATTTCCATTCACGCCAATCTTATCGTGTCCATTTCATTTTATCTTAGTTCGTAGTTTATCTATATATATGTAACATAAGTTTATATATGTAAACATTCATACTCTTATAAAGCTGTGGTATACGCTCCAGTATTGTTTAATTATATCGATAGATTAAAAAATAGATTTGTTTACTAAAAAAATTCTAATATCACAGCAAAATAAATTATTAAAAATATAAAGAGTAATTAAAGGCAAAAATGTCATTGATGTATGTTTAATAATATGATGCACAAAAAAGCAAAAAAATAACGTATTAAATTTTTTTTCCCTTTTTATCTAAACAAAAAAAAATTAAAAATATGTTAGATTTGAATTTTAGATAAAATAAAACGAAATTTCATAGTATTTTTATTTATGGCAATTAAAAAAATTGAATTAATTTGACAATAAGTTCATTACAATTGTATATTTGTAGTATCAACTTGTAACAATGGCGTTATACTGATTGTTATCTCTATATTTTTATCTATAATCATAAATGTTATTAAATCTATGATATAATCTATTTATGTGCTTATATATCATAATATTTATCATAATTGTTAAAAATATAACAATGTTTCTTATTTAACTTGGTTTTAAATTCTATGTTATTTTAACTTATAATTCTTCAATTTTTATTCTACTGTCATAATTTGATCTGTAGTTTTTATTCTATGAAAATTATATAATGTATGAAATAATTATTTTGTAATTTAATAAATATTATTTCAGTAAATAAGTTGTAATAATGCAAACAAAAAATTTTTTGGATGTCGATGAATCTATTATAGAGAAAAATCTCAGAATAAAGGTAACTAAAATAACTTTTGTATATTTTAAGTTATTTATTAGTGTAAAAGAAAATTTTTTAATTTGATAAGAACAATTCATTTATTGTTAGGGTCATTGCTAGGTGGAAAGGCCTTAGATAGATTACATTTAATGGGGTATTAAATATATAGAAAACTGCAATTGATGTAACCCTAGAAATTTTTTCTTTTTGTAATTTTAATTTATTTAACCCTATAGGAAAATTATGGGACTAAGCAAAAATTTCCTTTTAAGAAAAAAATTCAGAAAAATCAGAAGTGTAATTTTATATTTTCAACTTACCATTGCTATAAAATTTTGATAATTTTATGAATCAATACTTTTTTTAAATACTCTTTCCCATTGTTCAAATCTCAAAATAGTTATATAAAATTTAAAACTTGATAATGTCTGAGAAATTTCAGAGACATTATCAGTTTTGTCTTTGACAATTTATTAGTTAGAAACATAATGGAATGTGGTAGCAAACAGAATGCATAATTTAATTGATCTAATACAAGATATCCTTGCATTAGAAAGCATAAAGGATACTGGGTGAGCTGTTATCATGAACTAAATAATCGAATAATCGAATAATTAACTACTATAAGAACAATTTATTACTCATTAAAACAGATTTATTGCCTCTGGTATTAAAAAACCAAATTTGTGATAAATTTCTATTTTAAATCATAAATCTTAAAACAATTTTAAAAAACAAACTGTTGATCAGAAAAATAAATTATAAGAACAAAATTGTTTTTGTATCATACCATTCAGCTAAATATATGGATTGTCATTTAAGAAAATGAAAGTTTTTTTATCCGTGAAGTAATGAAAAAAAATATATTTATCTACATATTATTGTAGTTTTTTGAATCAAACAATGTTTTCCTTTATAAAATTAAAAAATTTTCAATAGTTTTCGAAAAGTAAGTGTCTTATCCTTAATCAATCATCCTGTATTTATAAATTTATGTAAAGTAAATATAATTTTAATTTTTGATACAATTAAAATTTTGCTATAATTTTTTAAAAATAATTCTTACATTCTTAAAATTTGGTAAAAAGTAATTTTTTTTTATTTCAAAATAGCTGATTTTTTAGATTATTTCTCAAAATATTTTGATGTTTCGATAATAATTTTGGGATAATTTCTTATTGAGTTACAACAATTTTTATGCATTAAGTGAGTATGTGTTAAAATTAATGGTTTTTTTTCACTTAATAATAAATGATTCTATTCCATACTGTTGTGTAGATTCACATATAACATTAAGAGTGTATAATTAGAAAAGACGTTAAAAATTATTAAATGATTCATACTTAATTAAAATTTAAAAATATGTTTATACTTTGAAAATTATTCAACAGTTCACTGACTTATTTAAAGATACAGATTAGTTAGTTTTATATTTTTTATATTAATTAAATCATATGAGTATAATATATATTAACTATTGATTTTTAGAGCAATGAAGAACAAGACTTTGAAGAATTTTTTAGTGGATTCCTTAATCCAGACTCAGGAAAATTAATAAAACCTGCTCCAGGTAATCATATATATTAATTAAATTATTAAATTATTTTCTTTTTGTTAACAATTTAAAAACTACAAAATCATTGTGGTATAATTAAACTTTGTCAATGGAGAAATTGGGTGAATACTAGAGATATGTCAGGTAATCTGTTTTTTTAGTTATTTCCAGGTATCTGACCTTTTAGCTTTGATGCGAAGCTGAGAAGGTATTAATTTTACTATGATGTATTTTTTTATTTTTATTTTTTTTTGTGTCTGTGGACGCTCAATCTTAGCTCTCACTGGACTGATTTTGATGAACAATATGTCAAAAGATCACAAATAATATCTAGTCGAAGACATTACCCTCAAAAATTGAAAAAAATTCCCTCGTTCCCCGTAAACGGGGGAAATCCCCCAAAAAATTACAAATTTAAAAATCGCTAATTTTCGATATTTTTTCATTTTTTTTTAATTAAAATTGCCATAACTTTTTTAAAAATGACCGAATAAATATAATTTTTTTTTTTTATAGATACCTTAGATATTTTATATATTTTTGAGAACATTTGACCCTTTAACGGCCCACAGGAAGGGTTTCAAAATGGTAACTTTTTTACAAAAAATTAACTTTTTCAACTTAACTTTTGAAAATGTTCCGGAAAGACTGACACTTTTATATATATCTTAAATTAAAGCTATTGTAATGTACTTTATTATGGAAAAAAAAAATTTCGGACTTTATTTTATCTTCACGGTGGAAATGACTACCAAATGCTATTTTTGTGTGAAAATTCTCGATTCTATTTTTAATTTTATAATGCTATAGCTTATTGAAAAGTGCATGGATCAAAACAATTTTTTTGTAAGAAATATTATGTATATCCCTTTTTTATTCGACATACTTTATCTTAATTAGGATATAAATAAGGAAATATCAGATCCTGTAGCTTTTGGAATAATCTATCAATTTTTTAAAATTAAACACTATCTAAAGATTTGCATCAAAGCGTTTTTTTTTATAAAGATTTTAAGCACTATCATTATACTTGATCCAACAATGCTACGTCACCACTGTGCCGCGACCCCCCTGTGCTAGTTTTTTTTTAATTAGATAAATTTTATTTAATAAGCTTATTTAATATATTTGACACCATAAAGGTATAAGTAATGAATTAAAAATAGTGATTATTGATTAAGATAAGATAAGATATTTTTTTTGTGATTATTATTTATTTTCTCTGCTCTAACTTGACCTACTTTTTTCAACGATACGTCAAATAAATACAATTCGTATCTAGTTGAAGTTATTACCCTCAAAAATTGAAAAAAAAATTCTAATTTATCAATTAAACAGTTAGTTATTACACGTTCTCCATAAAGACAATTAAAATCATTCATTTCTAATGTTTTCAAAATATTTATTGACGAATCATGTTTGATATGATAGGTTTCAAATACAAAATTAAATAATTTTAATTTATAATTTAATAATTTCTTTACTCTATTTGTGTGTGCTACTACTATACTATAATATTCCAAATTTGTTGGTAACATGTTGCTATATATATCATTTCCAAAAAAAATGATTGTTAGTTTCTCCTGAATTAACAATGGATTTTTACAATTATAATCAAATTTTATAATACGCTCAATTGAGTAAATCTTTTTAACAACTTTGTTTTGATTGGTTAATTTAGTTAAAGTAAATCATTAAAATTAATTAAGTTCATATTTCAATTGTAGAATCTTTTTAAACACCAAAAGTTATTAGGAAATGATTACTATTATTTCTATTTAAGTTATCTATTACGATAAAAATGCAAAAAAATAATGAGCTATTCTGTTAAATTTACTATAAATAGTAATTATAAAACTTTCTGACTGCATATTGATCTTAACGATACAATTTTTTTAATTGTCATAAAATTTTCTATTTTATGATGTCAATGTCAAACTTGCCAATTGTGCTAAAAGTTATTGTAAAATAAATTATTTTTTTTTATTATAAACATTCAACTTTAAACGATTAAAAAAATAGGTTAAATATGTCATTTTCCTTATTTTTAACTTATTAATAATCAAATTAATATTAAATTAATATTAAATATTATATCAAATCAGTATTAATTTAAAACAATTTTTTTTGTTCTTAATTATTTTTTTTTATATGTAAAAACTATTTTTTAATAATATTAAAACTTAGAAGTTATAGAAAAAGTCTAATTGCACATTTTAAAACATCGCGAAAAGTTGATTTAGAATAGTATATTTTTGTTTCTGATGGAAGTTCCTTGTAGTCCAGTGTATAAAACTTATAACTTTGTTAATTGTTATAACTTTATCAAAAATGACCAAATCAGTATATTTTTTTTTATTTAGATGCATGTCTTTATCTATCATTTGGTTTTTTTTATAAATCTAACCCTTTACCTGCCCACAAGAGGGATTCAAAATATTAACTTTTTTTTTTTTAGTTAAAGTAAATCATTAAAATTAATTCAGTTCTGGATATTTCAATAGTAGAATCTTTTTAAATATCAAAAATTACTTAGAAATGATTACTATGATTTCTATTTAAGTGTTCTATTACGATAAAAATGCAAAAAATAATGAGTTTTTCTGATAAATTTACAATAAATAGTAATTATAAAACTTTCTGACTGCATATTGATCTTAACGATACAATTTTTTTAATTGTCATAAAATTTTCTATTTTATGATGTCAATGTCAAACTTGCCAATTGTGCTAAAAGTTATTGTAAAATAAATTATTTTTTTTTATTATAAACATTCAACTTTAAACGATTAAAAAAATAGGTTAAATATGTCATTTTCCTTATTTTTAATGAATTAATAATCAAAGTCAGTTTTAATTTAAAACAATTTTTTTTGTTCTTAATTATTTTTTTTTTATATGAAAATACTATTTTTTAATAATATTAAAACTTAAAAGTGATAGAAATAGTCTAATTGCACATTTGAAAATATCGCAAAATGTTGATTTAGAATATTATATTTTTGTTTCTGATGAAAGTTCCTTGTAGTACAGTGTATAAAACTTATAACTTTGTTAACTGTTAAACTTTATCAAAAATAACCAAATCAGTATAATTTTTTTTTTATATAGATGCATGTCTTTATCATGAACACAGTAATCATGAAAAGATAGCGTTTTCTTCTGTCCTTTTCTCAATACGTATTTCAATGTTTAATACCGTAAAATAGTACATAAAAATTCAAATTTTCACAAACTTCAAAACGCTACAGAATATTTACTACTGAATATTAATAAGATATTTTTTTATTAAAATTTTTCTTAAATTCTACTCTACAAAATAGCCATCTTAGATTTTTTTTTGTACATTTTATTTAAAATTTTAAAATACTTAATATTTTTAATAAAATGTAAAAAAATTAATTATTGAGATATAGCTATAGACCTAACGTATAATTATTATTTAAAAAAAAAATCAACTAAAAATATTAACTGGATCAAAAGTTATTTAAGTTGTCAGTGAGTGGTGGGCCACTCTGTATAGTAATTATAAAATTTCCTGACTGCATATTAATCTTAAAAATAACATTGTTTTAATTCTCATCAAATTTTCTATTTAATGATTCATTCTAGTCAACGAAGGAGTAATTTTGGAGAATAGCAGAAAAAATTCCCAACAAACTTTTTTTTTTTTTTTTTTAATTAGGCAATTGGTGGATTATTCCAAAAGCAACATCAACTCTTATTTCTTTAATTATATCATGATTAGTAGTTCTTTGATTTTAAAATATAATATATGAATATATACTAATTATAATTATTAAATTTAGTATGAAATTGATATTTAATATTGTAATTTAAACGGAGAAATTATAAAAATAATAAAGAAGTTATATTTTGCTTTACTTTTACGTGTATAAAAATTTAAAGGGCTTGATACAATAATTTTCAATAAAAACTGTTTGTTACTATAAAAAAATGCACAGGACTACAAGGAATTTTCATCAGAAATAAAAATATACTTTTCTAAATCAACTTTTCGCGTTGTTTTCAAATCTGCAAGTAGACTATTTCTATCACTTCTAACTTTTTATATTACTACAAATTATGTATAAAATAATAATTAAAAGAAAAAAAAAATTTGTTTTCAAATTATTACTGATTTGATTTTTAATATGTTAAAAAATAATCAGTCCAAATTTTCAATTTTAACATATTTTTTTTGGTTCTTTAAAGTTGATGAAAAATTTTTGATAAAGATTTATGAAAGTTTAAAGTAAAAAAAATTGAATCATAACTTTTAGCTCAATTATAAGTTTAAAATTGACATCTAGGCCAGTCAACAAAGGAATAATTGCGGAAAAAATTCCCAACCAAATTTTGTTTTTTTAAAATTTGAATTAAAATATGTATAATGACATACTAATAGTCCTCATTGATTGGAATTGAGCTTTTTTTTTTACAGCCTCGCAAAAGTTAAAAAATATGAGCTTTTTTAATTTTTTCAAAAAATATTTAACTTACAAAAAAAAATTTTGTACAAAAGTTGTTTAAAAGACTATTATAAACAAAAAAATTATCTTATATTTTTTCATTTAAACAAATATTTTTCGAGTTACATTACATTTAATTTGACTACTAAAATTTATATTCCATTTTTTTAATTTTACGTTTTTTTTTTATCATGTTATACTTACATTAGACACAATGTTATAAATGCATATGTGTGTATGTGTGATTTTATTTATTTATTGTATCATTAAAGTGTAGTGTATATTAATATACAAGCGATAGAGTAGGTAATTGATTTGACGCTATATTGTTTAAAGCCAACTAAACGTTAAATTGTACATTCCCAACAACAATCATATTATGTCAATAGCCACCGGATATTCTGGTAATCTTTATCTTTTTCTCTGCCTTAATCCCAAATACTTGGGGTCTCCCACATCTTCTACGCTCACATCAGCTGTCCTCAAATCGCATTCAATAGCATCCCTCCATCTCTTTTTTGGTCTTCCTCTATCTCTTCTTCCTTCAACATTCATTTCTATAACTGTTCTTTGAGCTTCCGATTCCTCTCTCCTCATAACATTACTAAACCTATACTCACTCTTATATACTCGTTCCTTATTTTATCTTCTCTAGTCACTCCACTCATCCAACTAAGCATTCTAATCTCTATTACACTTATTCTCTGCTCTACTTTCTTATGAACCGCCCAACACTATGACCCATATATCATAGCTGGCCTTACAATTTCATACTAAATTTAAAAACTATAATTAGTATTTTTTCATATATTATATTTTAAAATCAAAGAACTACTAATCAGGATATAATCAAAGAAATAAGAGTTGATGTTGCTTTTGAAATAATCTACCAATTTCTCTAAAGGAAACACTATCATCGAAGCATTTCTTATGATAGTGATTTTAATCACTGTCAGATATCATATTACTTTATTATTAATTGAATAAATAGAAATGTTACAGTTATTTTATCTTCCAAGAAACATAAAATTTATCTATGTTTATAAATAGCTGGTTAGATAACCTGTAAAAATTATATGTAATATACCTATGTGTATTTATTTCCTTGTCATTCAGTGCAAGTAGCGTTAATAAGTAATGTTGTGTTGTATTTAATAAAATTATGAATAAAGAAGAAAAGAAATTTTTTTAAGGCATATATTGGATTCAAATTTCATTTTTTTCTTTTTAAAATATATATATTTTAAAAACACAAGATTTTTTAATTTTTAGGAGTGCAAAATCTGAATACGTGGAGGTTTCAACATATCACTCTGTGCCTATATTTTGTTTTAACTTAAATGAAGAGGGAATAATAGAATTTTAATATTTTGATCATTTTATTTCATTAATGCTGAAAATTTGTTTTATACATAGTAATCGGTTTGTAAGCACATTTTGCCCGACTTTTACTTGGTTCTCAATCAGTATGTGTATTTACTACTCGGAATATCCCTAGAGAATACTAAAAAAATATTTGTTGTCCTTTGTTTTTATCTTAAATGTATGTTTTACATATTCAATGAAGAGAAGTTTAGTACTTTTAATCTACTTACTCCCGGGTTACTTTACTCGCTACAATTGTAGCCAGTACAATCTTCAAATAAACTAAAATAGTTAATAAATTAGTTTATACACAATTTTAATTTATGTAGTTAACTTAATGACATATCTTTATATAGCTTACAAAATACTTTTGCCCCCTTAGATATTTTTAAGAATGCAGGGAAAATATATCCCCTAAAATTACACTGATTTATGACATTAATAATCCTAAAATTCCATTTTTGTAACTTTTTAGCTTTTGAATGTAAACCAAATATTTATTAATTTATTCATTGACCATTTTACTATTGATTTATTCCATATATTTTTATGATTTTATAGGATTTTGCATAAAGACTTTTAAAATTGATGATAAGTCCAAGATATTTATAAATTTATGTCATCATGCTGAAATTCCACCACCAGAAGATATTTCACAGGAAGAATTAATTGAAGTACTTAATTCTAAAGATCCTGAACGTTACTGTGTTCCATTAAGTATTGGCACAGAACATAATGAAATTGATAAATGTAATTTTTTTATTTTCATGATTTTTGTTTTGCTTAAATATGTATGATTTTATTTTTATAGAAAAATTTTTATTTATAAAAAATATTTTTCTTTCACTTAAAAAATTTACTTTTTGTAGCCCACTTTATTTTTTAATAGAAACTCCTAAATTTATAGCTTTACAATTATTTAATCATTGTTTTTAACTAAAAAATGATACTTAATAATTTTACAGCGAATACACCAGTTAAAGCCTTTGATGTGGCTGTCAACTCGAATTTTTTCAGGAAATGTCAAAACAATGAATTATTCCAAACATTTATTGTATCTGCTACATTAGAAGGGATTGCTGAAAAATTCAAATTAGAAATCAGCTCTGAAAGTATAATACTTTAATTATTTGTTAATCTAAAAATTGATTATTCTATAACTAAACCATTATATTATTGTTAAGATAATTTTTTTTATATTCCCTTAAGTGACGATTTCAATATATAATATTATTTTTATAAATCTCTAAACTTCCCGACTCCACAGCAATTTACTATGAATGTTATATGTACAGGCTGAGGTGACATGAATAAGTCAATACATGTGTTTCTAGTATATAACTGATTTAACTATAAAAAAAGATACCTCTGAGTGGTAATAACAATAACCAGTTCACATAAATATCAAAAGGCACACTATTCAGAATTTTTTCCCCCAATGACACTACATTTTGCTATTTATTTAAGTTAAAAATTCATTTTTCAAACAATTGAGGAAATAGTACTGATTAACAAAATACAGATAATACTTTTGATTCTATAGATAACAATCAAATAGATATATATCATAAATATATAACTGAAACTATTATTGACAATCAATAAATATAAAATAATTTATATGGATATTAGTGATAAAATTAGTTTTCCTGGACCTATTATTTCAACTAAAATATGTACCCCAACCCCTACTTGATCAATCTCATCACTCTCTTACAAACCACTCTACAAGAAAGCAGCAAAATATCAAATTAACATTGATAACCTGTCTAACAAAAAACAAGCTCTGCTGAACTCTGTCGAAATATTTTTGAAAATCTATCCTGCAATGGTAATATGTAGAAAATTATCCAAAAATTACCATCAATTTTAATCTATTCAAAATTATCATTGAATTCTTTCAAAGCAAAGATAGCAAGTATGACATGACTTTAAATCTTTCAGATTGTAACCTTAACTACCAATCAATGATTGAAATTATGATATAGGTATCATTTAAGCTAAATAAAAAAATATTTGTTTATCTACAAGATAACCAGACTATCATGACAATCTAAAAGAAAATAGCTGATAAATTATATCTTCATTTTTAAGAACTCAAGTAACAGTACATATGACAAAAAACTCGTTCAGTAAATCAACATCCCAGAAGAAAATAAGCACACAATAACAATTGTTATATTGTAATAAAATTTAAACTAAAATAAAGCAAATGCTCTAGCAAAATCTCTAGCTTTGACAAAATAAAATATATTTTCTTACAAAAATTGGGAATAAAAACGAGACAATATACACATAATATATTTAGTAAAATATGTCAAACAAGAAATATACCAATTCAGAAGCAGAAAATAATCCTTTTATACAGCTAGAATATTGAGAAACATATAGAACCCAAAATATATATAGATTAAAATTTTAAACAAGCAAAAAAAAAATCCATATAATATTAGTACAGATAATAAGAGTTGAACCACTCTCAATGGCATCCTGGAATCTTCAACTCAACAAATACTTAAAACTAGCAAATCTTAAAAAAAAGAAAACACTAATCTGTTAATTTACTTTAAAAACTTAACAAAATCTCAATATACTCCAACAAAATCACACAGCTATTAAGAAGAGATAGCCCTGTAATATAGAAACTTTGCACAGGACATATAAAATTCATTTATTGATACTTTTTAGAGGAAAAGGAATCATCAGTTTGCAAAATATGCAAAGTGAGGGTTACTGTTAGGCACACACTTACAAAATGTAGAAAAAATGCCTAAAAACAAATATTCAAACCTGTCACATAGAATTACTTAGATTAATTTAGGATTATGTACTTATTTTGTTTGTAAGGTTTTGTTTTAAATTAACTAATAAAATGTTGTTTTATTTTATATAAGAGTATTATTAGGTATAAATAAAAATTTTATTTTTTATTTTCATTGCACAGATCCAATTATATTAAAAAATAGAAAGTGTATTGGCACTCTACAACAGCATAGAATTCAAAAACGACTTCCTAGGCCATCATCTATTAAAAAAAAGCCTTTAATTCAGGAGTTAGATTCAAAAATATCTTGTTCTCAACTAGAAATACATTTAAAACCAGAATACAAGATGTACCAACATCCAGAAAAAGATCCCAAAAATTTAATAATTGATGTATGGCTTCCAGATATTGTGAGTATTTTAATACGATATAATTTGTAATTAAAACAAAATGTAAAAATTATAATTTGTTGGTTTAGAATTATGTGCTAGATATAGATGTTAAATGTGGTGAAGATTGTTTGATTTTAAGTACAAAAAAGAATCCTAAATATGAACTTGATATTTTTTTACCGTGTATAATTAATCAACAGAGTGCTATTGTCACATTCAATACAATAACAAAAGTAAGTAGCCTACTCAAATCAAAATTCATTAATTAATCATTTATTACTTATTTAACTTTTGTAATTGGACAATTTAGATCATATATAGCCCTTGATAATTATAGATAGATAATTTTAACTAATAGGTATGGCGTTACATGGTGCAGAAAACACTTAAAACACAAAATTTTACTACATTTTCTAAATTAAATACTGCATAATTTCTTGTCCATTAATACCTTAGATATTAGTGATAACAATAAAAATAAATATTGATTACATATTTCTTATTAGATTTCCAGTGGTCAAAATTGTTTTGTTTATAATTTTACTGGGGTGACAAGGTAGGATTAATAATTATTAGTCCATATCGTCACCAATGCTATTTTAATTAAAATTTTACTTTTTACAGTAAATTTTTAACTAAAATAGTATACTCTGCAATCTGATATTTGGTTGTTTTATGACCAAGTGATGTGTCATAACAACTAAAAATACTTAATATTTTTATTCTGTTTTGATTCTAGTTCCTTACAATATCAGCTGTTATTTCAGATTTACAATAAAATATGTTACTAGATTTTTATGTAAATTAAAACATCATTAATATTTTTGTTAAAATATTAGGAAAAAATATTTAACATTTGTATAGAGTCTACATTGATTCATTGTAAAATTATGTGCCTGTGTATACAGTAACTGTTAAATTTCTTTATATTACAAAATTGTATTATTTATAAAAAAAATTAACAATAAATAATAAAGTAATGTATTTTTCAATTTAAAGATATACTATAAGAACTTTTTCATAAAGACTTTATAAAATTATGAATTTCATATTTCATGTATTTTAATCAGTACAAAAATAATTATTACCTAAATATTATATTACAATTATCAAATTTTTTATGGTAAATTAACTACATTATTAGGTATATGTAGTGCAAGATCAGGTTGTGCTTCGCTATTACTCCTTGTCAAACGTTCCATAGAAGCATTAGATGCTTTTGGATCATCTTTGTCATCATTTTCACTAGCACCTTGAAGTGCTCTATATTTTTTTGCTATTGCATCCCAATCGGTTACAGTTTCAATTCGATTAGTCACACTTGAAAAACTAATTTGTGAGCCATATGGACTTAAATGTACCACGCTCACTGACATAGACTCTGTAGCAGAAATTACTTTTATTATTTCCTAATTTGATATTTGTTATTACAAAAACAATTGTATTTTTTCTTAAACAATTTTTATGTGTTGCCAAATCTTTTAAGTTTTTCGGTAATAATTGTTGATATTATTATTTTAATTTTGAAAAAAAAAATTTTCAAGAGTAGTGGTATATATTTGGGATCCACTAACCCGATTGAAGTCTACAGCCCCTTTTTATTTTATGAGATTGGGGTTGATTGAGTTTAAAACCAGTAGGTAATTTTTTTGTATGGGTATTCATAGTAAATTTTAATACTAAAATGTCTTGAAAAGATTTTATTTGACTTGACAAGTTCTGTTTTCTGTCAGTTTTTACAAAAACATAATTTTAAGCTATTTGTTTAAATTTTTAGAATTAAGGAGATTTTTTTTTAATTTCAGCACTATTAAGGTCAACTAGATTAAAATTGGGTTCTTTAGAGGTATTGATAATTAAAATCGGTTCAGTGATAGCTAAAAATTTTGATGGACAGACATGAAAAAACACCATCACAAAACCAATACATTCTCAGTTTTGTATCAAAGCTAAAAATAATGTCACTATATTCGACTAGGTATAATTATTTTCAACTTGCACTTAAATTTAACTAGGAAATTAGTTGTGTGGTGTTAATATAAATAGTTATATAAAGATTATTATAATTATAATATGATCACCTCTAGGAACTACTTGAGCTTTTTTTACTTTAGATAACCATTTGTTACCCATTCGTGTTCTTGCACTCATTCGTCCTTTAGTTTTTAAATCAACCATTTGTGATAAGCTAGGACGTTTTTTCTGTTTAACTGGTTTGCAAAATAAAATAAAAAACATTACTTTAAGTTAGTTGTATCATATTTTAATTAAATGACTTATATACCTCTTTTTTGACATATTTCTAACAAATACATAAACCAGGTGGTGATTAAATTTAAAGGAGATGGTGTTGTAGTTGTTCTATGCATATTTCTAATTAATTTAGCTAATCCGAATTTCCATTCTATATCTGATTGTGCCTAATTATATAAATTAATTTTTTTATAGCCAAAAGTAGGGCGACATTCAATAAATATTTATTATTATTTTTAGTTTAATTTATCGTAGATGTTTACCTGAATTCTTTGATAAGTGTCACTCATCATAGCAATTAGTAGATTAATTAAAACTACTACTGACACTAACATATAAATACCAAGTACACCTTTATACATATAAACAGTCCAATCATCTTGTTTTTCTTCTGGTATTTTTCTTAAACTTTCCCAGCCAGCCATCCCAAATACAGCAAAAAATAACTGCTCAAATGCTATCACTGGACTGATGTAAACTATATAAACACAAATGTATTTATTTACTCTATTTTTACATTAAATATATATAGATTAACTTTCAAACCTTCTGAAAATGGTGACGAATTTGAATTTTTCTTTAAACTATTACGATTAGGATGGTTTATTGCTACAACTAACATGGAAAATCCAAGTACAAATATACTAAGAACCACTAAAAATCTTGCCAAATCTTTCATAAGATCACCAATTATTATTGCCCAAGGACCGAATAAGTGATGAAATGACAAAAAATCTAATATTTGAACACAAGCCATTAAAAATGACAGTGCAAACATTTGATTTCTGAGATACATAGCAGTAGAAAGGAACCTTTGTGGGATAACACCAAAAAATCCAGCTAAATGAAATGCTACTCCTATGACACTCAATAAAAGTACAGCCAACTTGACCCAACCCAATCCACTTTTATCACTAGGATTTGTTAGCTCGAACAATAACAAGCCACTTAGCCAAACCTAAAACATACGGCTTATCAATATTCTTGTTTAGAAAAAATTACATACAAATATTCGATACTTACTAAAAGTAACCATTCGTACCAATATGGAAATAAGTTATATCGCGCTGATCTGTAATAAGGTGTTATGGCGACCATTTGTAATAAAAGCATAAGGTACACATGTGATGTCAAATAAGACATAAATTTTATAATTGGCACTTTATTATAACTGTGCCATAATGGTAATGTGAATATTATCCAGAGTGGTGGACAGGTAATAAATCCTAGAAACATTAAAAGAGTTTTCCAGCCAGCCCAATTCAGTCTTCCTTGCCATAGTTCCTAAAACAAATAAGATGTATAGATATTTTAAAACTAAATTAATTGGTAGTTAATTATAAATAAATAAAATCAGTTTTACATCCTTCAATTTCCCGAGCTTAACATGCTCCAGAAGTTGGTGACCCTCTTTTATATGTTGGGGAGTCAAAAATGGATAGGACGGGTATATGACGCGGTCGCATCACACTTTCTGCTTTACCGCTGGATGGCGACTGCGACACAGCCACCTCTCCTCGTCCGAGAGGTCGCGTGATACCAAGTAACCGCGGGTGTCACGAACCGATCCGGCGATGGACTTTTACTTTACTTCCTACCGGCATAATAAAGCGATCTGTACCGACATACGTATTATATCGATCTATATATTTTATCGTTTTTGTCTAGTATTTAGTATAATTGTGGATATTATCTAATTATTATATTTAACGTTGGCGTTATCATTAAAAATATACCTAAGATTCCATCTTATGGCTGGCTTGCACTAGCGACCAGACACCATCAATGAGAAAATCACAAGAAAAATCTCGTTGGTACCCTAGGAATTGAACCCTGAACCCAATGCGCCGAAACATACGTTTTAATCCACTAGACCGCCACCTAGTTTCTAATCTTAGTTAATAAATAAAGAATTATTTATTTATTTAAACCCAACTAGTCGTAGACATAATTATAAATTCAGTTAGAAGAATTTTTGTTCGAAAATCGGATATATTGCTAACATAATTTTTAACTTTGTTTAATAAAATTTCGAATAATGTAGTATGTTATAAGTTTTGAACTCAATCCTCTTTAGGGTTTCGATGATTAAATAAGGTTAATTCAACAAAGGAGCATACTGTAAGTGCAATAATAACAAGTCTTACTGATCCAGCACATAGATGACCACTCGACTTGTGCATATTCGAGTCAAATATTTTAATAAAAAATAAGTCGTAGTTTTGTTGCTGTACTATTAATATCTATTGTATAGATTATTATTAAGATCCATCTATGTCAATTAAAATAAACTATTAATAAATATTAAGTACTGATTTTGTTTCTTAAATCCTTCTAAATAAGTTTATGATCTAAACTACGATACTTCGAGTTAATTGCGTCAACAATTGTACAACAGACGACTCGACACCTCTCGCTGACAACTCACACACGGTAAGACTAACCCAAGTAATCTGTGACAGCGGAACAAACCGAGATCACAACAAAGCTGATGTCAGGTGTGGGGTTAGTCCATAAATCCTGTGAAGAGACGGACCTACGGGCTGTGCCGAGAAGGGATACCATTCAAACTGAACCTGATAGTCCCGAGATGCGACTCAATCTAACCAACCTTCAACAACTTTCATTCAACACCATTTCGATGAAGACATAAAAAATGTGAGTGATGCCATAAAAAAAAATTATAAGTAAAAAAAAACATATACTTATATTGTTTAATCATACATTTAAATAACTGTTTAAAAATAATATAAAAATATATTATTTCTATGTTGAATTATGTTAAATATTAATTATTAATTTATTATTAATATTTATTTTGACTGTTACTATAGTATAACAAAGTAATAACATTATCACGTTTCTTATTAGGTATTGTGGTGATTATTTTTTTTATTTAAAAAAAAAAGAGGAGATTGTGATTTTACCTTTTCATATTGGATACTTTCACAGTAAAGTAATTTTAGCTATAATTCAAAAGTAGGTTTACAACAAAAATAATAATAATAACAAAAATATAAAAGAATATATATATGTGTATACATATAAATAACATTAATTATTATAGTTTATTACTAAACTCACATAATACCATATATATTAAAACTATAATCTGCCTACAATAATCTATCAATCAGCTAAGGAGGCACGACGTATCTTTAAAAATACAAAATTCAACAGTAGTGTAAAATACAAGTTTTGCAGTTATTGTAAAACCAATATACACAATACTAAGAACTACCGATCAAAAAAATTCAATTATATAAATAAGGTAACAGCGGGACCTTCCACGTCGTCAATCGTAAAGACTGAAGCAACAGACAAAAGAGAAGGTAACCACAATAGCAAGCTATACTTCCGTTATAATGACATAAGCGTCTGCCGAAACAAGAATAAACGAGAAGGGTTTAGTTCAAATAGTTTGGGAAACGAGGAATGGCCGACCGTCAAGAGTGAACGGATGGTACGTGACTTAAAACTACAAGCCAATCCTGACTATAATGCTGAAGTTAGAAAAATCCATGTTCCCCAGTGTCAGAAAAATAATTCCGATCTATTAATCGACACTGGAGCTGAATTTAACTTTATTTTTTAACAGATGATATCTAAGTTAATGTTATAGATACATAATTGTAACAAGGTAAAACCTTGTCAAAACACTAGGTTCCGCTTATTCAGTTCATATAGACATACACATGGGCGACATCATTCAGAAGGCAATATTCCAAGTCGTACTTAACACTTTTCCAGTACCACAAGATGAAGTAATAGGGCGACCTTTTTTTTTAGGAAACAAATACCGTAATAAATCTTGCAGAGGGCGTACTCACATCGAATGTGATGGACAGCGAATTCATCGTACCAGCGCGAAGTGAGGTAGTTATGCCGGTGTGTACCACAAACATTATTGGAAATAACCAAGATGTGTTGATACATGCTCAATAACTTTCTGAAGATGTATACTGCGGAAATGTATTAAACTCTATAAAAAATGGACGCACTTTAATATGTATGGCTAAATCAAACGAAGAACTTTTTCTTATTCTTCCTCGCCTTAATCCCAACTACTTGTGGTCGGCCACCCTTATCCTAAACTTCCACTTGACACGATCTGCCACATCGTCTACCCTCACATCAGCTGTCCTTATATCGCATTTAATAACATCTCCCGATCTCTTTTTTGGTCTTCATCTACCTCTTCTTCCTTCAACATTAATTTCTATAACTGTTCTTACAGCTAACGAAGAACCTTTTAAATTAGAAAAATGACATTTCGAGAATCTATCGTACGAAATCATGCGAAAAACAAAATCATTTCTAGCACCACGTCATTCAGTCAATCAACATAGCCGGATAGAACTGTTAAAACAGTCACTGCGCTCAGACCATATAAATAAAGAGGAGCACTATTTAGAAGTAGAAGCTATTTGTAACGAATACGCGGATATTTTTAATCTGTATGGTGGTAATATCAATTATACAGAAGATGTGCAACATGAGATCAAGACGCCGGGAGTTAGCCCTCCCATACATCAACGACCATTTCGACTGTGGAAATGCCTTTTCCACAAGAAAAGCCTGTGGAATGCGCCGCTGCTTATAGTTCCTAAGAAAATCGATGCAACAGAAGATCAGAAGCATTGAGTAGTAGTGGACATCCGAAAACTGAACAGCTTAACAGTGGGTAACGCATTTCCGATGCCCAACGTGAAGTTCGATCATATTACGATTTTTACTAAATATATGAATTTTATTGCTAGATTCTGTTAGTTATCATCTGGTACATTACAACACTTACGTGCAAGTACAGCGAAAATAATGGTATGACTGGATTAATGTATTGTTATTATTTTTAATTTATAAATAACTTTGGAAATCGTAAATGTATTACAAATCGCAGCAATTGATCAAAAATTAGATAAATATTTATTGTATTTATTTGTCGCCACCATATATATGAACTGATTTTACGCGGTGTTTTCGAAACAAAACTTTCTCAGGTAACATTGAGCCTTGATATTCTCATATTTAAAAACTTTAAAAAAAATTGGAATAATATTGATGTTTCTAATACGATCTGTGCAATAGATGACGTCGAATGTTGCTCTGCACTTGTAAATTATCGAAATGATATTCTCCAGTTTTCTAGGGATATGTTGCAAATCGGATGTTTTAGAGATGATTGTAAAGAATTGTTTGAGCTATCTTTAATTTTTTTAGATGGTGACTCAGATAAAAAAATTAAAATATACCATTCTGGAGCTATGCACCAAGCTCGTTGGATGAGTAGAGCAATATATTGCTTAAAAATTTATTTATACCGAAAACAATATTTACTAAAAACTTTTGAAATAAATGCTATTCGAGATATATGTATTTTTATTGATCGATTTTATTTAAAAGCCTGGTTTAACTGTACTAAACCGTCCAAAGCTCCGAATAACGACTTAAATTTTATCAAAGAATTAAAGTTATATGAAAATGAACAACCGTTAATTGCGAAAGCAGCGTTAAACAAAATTTGTAATATGATAAATATGTAATATAAAAATCGTAATATGATCGAACTATTTCAGCTATAGCAATAAAACGATGGCTTCAATGAAATTTGTACTTATTATTTTTATTTCGTAAAATTTAATTTTAAACAATTTTTATATGAAACATTAGGTCGTATCACATATGGTTTGTCATATATGATGAAATATTCGTAAATATAACAATTTCGGCAATTTAACAAAATATTATGTATTTTGACATTTTTCTAAAAAACTAATGGATTTAACAGAAAAACTGTAAGAACTTAATTTATACAAAACAATTAGATCTACAATTCAGTTTTAATATTTTTTTTTGTGAGAGCACTAATTTATAAGTTAATTGCTAAAAACTAAAAAAGTACCCCTTTTGGCCGATTTTCAACCCCAAATCGGCACGGGTTAAACTTATCTGATAGGCCTGAAATTTTTTGTAGCCTCTTTTTATATGTATAAACACAAATATGTGGGGTGAGCCCGGAGAATTTCCAAAATTTTCAAAATAAGGGACATCCTAATATATATATATATTAGAAATATTATATTGACCACGTTTTCATGAACATTTAAGTTACAATTAAGTGTTAAAAAAATTGTGCGCAATAAAAAATAATATATTATTTAGATAATGTATGATTTAAAAATAAGAATATTATTTATAATTACTATAACGTCTTTTTGGACCAACAAGAGTATGTCTTCCATGTAAGCATCCGTGACAATGTCGTTTTCGTAGATGGTATCTGTGAGTACTCCTTTGGCTTGTGGATAATTGACGCAATCTTTAGCGTCCAGCTCATGTAAACATTGAATTGCGAGGTAGGGAGTTGATCTGACGCCATATGTCACTGTGAGGAGCTCGAATTTCTGAACGTCTTGGGTCGGAATTCTGCGTCATAAAATATGTTGATACGTGCAATCTTCCGCGCGTATGAGAATCTGACGATACATTTTGACTATATCGGCTGTGAAAACCTATCTCTTAAGACATGACTTAAGCAGAATTTCGTCAATATTCGTTTGCAACTTAGGTCCTACGCATAAAACATCGTTCATGGATCACCTTAACGTCGTTGAAGCAGAGACGTCAAATACAAAACGCAGTTGTATAATATATAATAAAATTTGAATCGTCGAATTCCGGATCGTTTAGAACTAGATGCCGGTAAAGATTCCGTACAATATTGGGTAATTTAACGCTTGGCATAACTTTTGTAATTTGAGGTAATATAGCAATATTTGAAGCCATGAAACTTGGTTCATAAGACCCTAGTGGAACTAACGTACAACTTGTCACACCCTTGACACGTGTGGTTGTTGCGCTAAACCTATAACCTCCATACGACATTTTAATCATTTAAGACAGAGTCCGTTGGCGCACTCTGTGGTTATCGCTATCACCTGCGATCCGCTATCTAAAATCACACGAACAGTTTGCAATTCTCCCGTCGTATCTTTAATTCGCACTATTATCGTACCGAGTACTACGGTTACCTCTGCGTGTGTTAAACTCGAGAATTTTTGTGGCATATCTGATATCTTTTTCAAATTTTGCGTCATCAGCTGTTAATTCTATTTTTTCTTCATGAAGAAGAATATAACATTATTCTTCAAACATAACGTTTGCCCTCACATTTTTTGTATTTAAAACCATCGGTACATTTACTGGTCGAATGTTCGAATTTCAATTAAATAAAGCACAGCCCATTGTTTATAATGAATTTTCTTCTTTCTGGTACGGATTTCTTTTTCAATGCAAAACAACGATATATTGAATGGCTCTGTTGAAAACATAAACATGTTTGATCTTGATGGCGCTGCCTTGGCTACAAATGACGACTTGCCAGTGGACTGTCCCTTCTTAGCAATGATCTTGATCGTTGTCTCATTTTTCTCGTCCATGGTGCCAATATTTTTCAAAATGTGTATGCGCTTAGACAAAATCTTATAGAGTATTTAAAATCGGCATATCCGATTATGATGGACTCGCCTCAAACAAACGTTGTGTTGGGTTGGGTTAGGTTCGATTGGGTTTCACAAAATGTTAACGGCAGTTCCAGGGCGGTCCACACTAAAGTCGAGAAGGAGGAGAAAAAAAAAAAAAGGGGGGTTTCACAAAATGAACCTACTGACGTATTGGATTCCGAGTTTTCAATGGCTGTAATATTTTCACGAAATGTATTTATAGAAAGCGACGTAGACAAAATAGATTACTTTTTAATCGTACTGAACGCGAATACTTTATCTAAAGTTTTGTGACGTGTAATCGCTTGTTTTCGTAGCGAACCTTTAATACTTTCCAAGCTATCATATAATTATCCGCCGTTAGTGGGTGGATTTTACTATCGTCAGTGGAGGACCGGACTATCATGACATTAATAAGTAAATGATAACGCATTATAAATACATGATAGCAGGAATTTCTGTATTATTATGCATCAGATTTTCAAATGTACCACGTATTTTTCTAGTGTGTCCGTGTGTGAAACAAATAATGGTATTTTATATACGTTGATGCACTCCTATTCACGAATATTACTCCACGTACTTAATTTTATAAATTAACGCCACCCCATATTAATGTGCACCTAACAGATTTTTTAGTTATATAAGTTTATAAAAAACTAATGTTATACACTTAAATTTACGCATTTTTGAAGTAATCATATTTTTAATCATCACGTTTATTTTCTTTATACATATTATATACGTATATAAGGTCTTTTTTTCCCGACTGTAATTTCTATTAATTTTATTGTGATTTTACATAAATATTATACCATTCGCTTTTAAAAATATGCGAGGCGCCTACATGTTTAATGGTTTCTAAATTTCCGTTCATATCGTAGTTATCAAATAACAAACAAAATAATATTATTGCTTCTTATCTGTAAATGATGTTATGACAGCATTAAAATTAATGCATTGCTACATTAGTAAATTAATACCAAAGCGATTTAAGAATGATCCGAGTTGATCCAACGTGTCCGTTTGAATTTCCGTGAAAATATACAACATCGATATTAGGCGACAGCGTGCTCAATTATAAGAATTAAAGATTTTTGTCTTTCGCGTTAATTATTAGTTAAATAAAAGTAAATTCCGTTTGTTCTTATTGTATATTCAAAGTGAAAGAGAATAGGTAAAAGTTTTTTTAAAAGAAAAAAACATCATTATTCGAATCATCACTAGATTATCAACAAACACTCAAGTAATTTCGAATCGACAAACAAGGTAAAACAAAATCATCACTTTAATGGTAACTTAGCGTAATGTTATGTTAACTAGAAAATTGAGATTAATACAATAAATAAACTAATCTAAATTAAAAAAAAAAGGAAAAATAATTAAGTGTTTGAAAAATATTGATATCGATTTCTCAATAAATTTTTTTTTCAAATAATGAAAATTCTTATTCAACGATGATTTAAGTAAGGGTCATTATAAACATTATATTTCTAATAAAAAACCATAGTTTTTTAAATTATTTACATATTAGATTTTCTATAATTAAGTTGTATTATTTGAAATTAAATTATTTTCATAAATATTTATAATGATTTACAATGTGTGATGTGAAACGTACACATAGTTTATACAATAAATGAAATCAACGTTGAATTATTTAAAATATTATTATGTGGTATAGGATATAATTACAAATTTAATTGGTGCTTTTAAACCACAAATAGTTTATTGAGTAAAAGAAACCACTAAGATAAATTATAAAATTTGAAGGGATATTTAACTTTATTTACTCAATATTTTTTAATTGCCGAGACTCCATAATTTATCCACTTTTACCTTTTAACTATTTGTATATTATATATTTATTCTATCTATTTACTATTTTATCTATTACTATCTTTATTTTGGTTAATTACATTGGAATCGTCTGAAACGGTTTTAAATTTTCTCAAATTTAAACGAATTTTGAATAGCATACCAGATCATAAATTTTTATGGGTAGCGTCAAATTTAGTCCTTATCAATGAAATATGTTTTCTTCTTTGAAATCAGATTAGGATAAAAGGAAATCTGATAATGCTAATTAGTGAATTATTATCAATTGTAAGGGCTCTCCTACACTTATAAAAAAAACATCTGATTGCCTTTTATTATCATGCTCTAAAATTTAATACTCCAAAACCACTTGTATAATATTTCTTAAAATATATTTAAAAAGCTAGGGATGCGTTTTTGTATAATGTTAATTACTTATCGATTCCAAATAACCGTTATTATTAATTATTTATTATAATTGATTTCTAATTTTTATGAAGTGACTTCTAAAGTAACTGAAATATTTGTGTACAAATTTATCCTAAATCGTCTTTTTCTCATGTTGCAACCTAAAATAACTCGTATTTGACAAAAAGTACTATCAAATGTACTATAAGTTAATAACCTTGTTGAGGTTAGGTTTAAGAAGCAAATAGTTTGTTAATTTATAAAAAATTATCCTATCTATGTGCATTATGTAAAAGGGAATCAAAAGTTTGGCGGTCTCGATATATGAATAAACTACAAACTAATTCTTTTAAAAATCCTAAATAAAAGGATGTAATGTAAATAATTTTAAAAATAATAATGGTTCACCATTTTTATGTTATTGACAACAGTAGGCGACTTGAGGTACGCTATCACTTCTATAATTTGTTATCAAAATTATTGTAAGTATCACCCAATCAGTTGCTCTGCTGGTGACTTTAATTACTATTATCGAGTATTCACATATTGTTGTAATAACATATATCCATTATGCTTTTGTAACCTGAAATTTCGGTTAAAAAATACACAAAAAGTTACTTATAATAAAGCATTCCAGCCATCTGTCTGTAATAAAGACCTAATTGATGCGTTGAAAAGAAAGAATTGTTATTTTCTTATAATGCGTTTTTCAAACTTCAAGCTAAGTAATAGTAAGATCTAATAGTAAACTAATATTTCTAGTTAAAGAATTGAGATTAAATCTGAAAACTACAGGTTCTGCAAAGAATTTGATGACCTAAAAGTTAAAATTGATAACTTAAAAAGTAACAGTTCTACTGATCTGTCTAAATCGATTTTCATTAAGGTTCTGCAGGAAACATTTGAATATGATTGTTTCAAATCTAATGTCATATTATATAAAGCTTCCGAGTCTTTTTCTATTATGTTTGTGAGAGTAGATACGTCTAAATATATACTTTGCTGTCTTGGTGATAGTGTTTCTTAAAACATAAAACTTGTACATATTGGATAAATTCGTAATGTTGCATCCATTAGCAACGTCATCAAACTATTTATGAAAATAAGTTCGATTTATGATAGTCTGAAGTTACAAGATCACCTCATTAGTTTTTTAGGTATTCTCTAACACACTGTTTTAATTATTTAACCTCTACAAGTATAAGGTCTTAACGTTTCTTAAGATACAGTCAATAGTTGAGTTTTCCTGTAGTATTTATGGTATAACCATTTTGCGTGAATCTGATTCCACTATAGATCTTGGCTTTATGTTTAACTATAAAGAAAAAAATATAGATATTGCTGTATAGTATAAGGTCCATATACCTTCAGTTATTTTTTACAACTAAAGAGAGTACATTTTGTCCAACCATCGATCAACTAAAATCTTTTGTATTAAACCATACATTGGACAAACAAGAAGAGCTATTACAACCAGAATAAAAAACATAAAAAGACATAGAACATAAAAATCCGAAGTTGAACTCGCCAAAAACGGTAGTTTCTAATTAATACGCACTAATAATACTAATTTTAATAGTAACCTATTGAATAGCAGACTTAATACGGTTAATCTTATTTTATTCATAAGTAAAACTTTTAAAATTTTTAATATTTGTGAGTGATCTTAATGTTTAAATTTATTCTTACGCTATAGTTTTTTGTTCGCTTTTGGCATTAGGAGTCAATGTCATTTATAATTTTTAAGTGTTTGCCTGTTAAAGATTAAATTTATTACACCGTAAATTAGTAAGTAAACGCTGCATTTATCTATTGTTTGGTGATTTTAATTTGCCATTAATTTGCCAAAACTTCATTAAATACTAACTTAAAACTATCATCTACAGAAGCTATTTTTTTTTAGAAAACCTAGTATTTCTTAACTTATTTTAAACAACTTTTTTTTTTTATAAAATCAACCCTGAGGTTGGTTTTGCAATTTTCCAAAATTTCTCCATTCATCTCTATTGTCAGCTAACCTCTTCAGCTCCTTCTAGTTCGCTATACCCGCATCGCAAATCATCTTTTTGATATAAGACGTTCTTGGTCGTCCTCGATCTCTTTTGCCATTCATATTTCCTTCTATTATAATATACAGAAGCTCTTCTTCGTGTCTTAATATATGACCTATCATATTCCATCTTCTTTCTTTTATGGTGTTAAGTATCTTCCTGGTTTCATTTATTTCGTTTAAAACATATTCGTTAGTTCTTCTTTCTACCCAGCTTACTCTCAACATTCTTCTCCAGCATAACATCTCGAAACTTTTGAGGAACTTTTGTTCCGTTTTGTTTAATACCCATGTTTCGCATCCGTACAGTGCGACACTCCACACATATACCTTTACCAGCCGTTTCCTCATACGTATATTCATGTTTTTAGAGCACAGTAGGTTTCTTTTGTTCATGAATGCTGTTTTTGCTTGAGCGATCCTTGCTTTTATTTCCATAGTACATTTTCCATCTTGACTAATTATACTACCTAGATATCTAAAGTTTTCCACTTGGTCGAGAGTGTGGTTATCAATTTTAATTCTTATTCTGTGAATACGATTCTTTTTTTGACACATCATTACCTTGTTTTTATTCCAGTTGATTTTAAGGTGATAATTTTGGAAGCACCTTGCTATTTCTTCTAACGCTCTTTTGAGATCGTTTTCGCTGCTTGCAACAAGAGCTATGTCATCGGCGAATCTTAAAAATGATATCAATTCTCCTCCTACTATCACTCCAATTTTATCTCTGGTGAATATTTCTTTAATTTCATTGATAGATTGTTCTACATAAATATTAAATAACTTTGGTGACAGTGGACACCCTTGTTTTACTCCTTTTCCTATTTTAGCTGTTGCAGACTTGTCTGACACTTTTATTATAGCTAATTGCTCTTTGTATATGTTGTATATTAACTGTTTGTCTCTATAATCAATGCCTATTTCTTTTAATGTCTTAAAAAGTTCCTTCCGGGGAACTGTGTCAAATACCTTCTTCAAACAAATACAATACCCAATAGCTATGGTTCAATACTTGATCTTATTTTATCCAATTCTCATGTTATATCTTTAAATACAGATACTATAGTTTCTGCTGATAATTGTCATCCTCCTATTAATGTTAGTTGCACTCAGCCAAACTCACACTCTACCCTATCTTTTGTCGAAGAAATATACGACTGGTATAGAGGTGATTACTATAATATTTTACCTTTCCTAGGTTCAATTAACTGGATTGAGTTTTTTAAATCCAGTAATGATATTTCAGTGATTACTGAGAATTTTTATTCGCTCTTATTTTATGCTATAGATTCTTTTATTCCTAAGAGAAAATATTTCAAATCGAAATTTCCTGTTGGTGTTCTAAAGACTCAATAAATCTTATCAAACTAAAATAAAAATAACATGCTATTTTTAAATTTTCTAACTCATAGCATAATTACTTAAAATTCTCTTCCATACGCTCCTAATGTAAAACCTTAAGCAGACTTGATTACTCCCGATATTCATAACCATATTCAAAAATCTTTGAAATACTATCCTAAGAAATTTTGATCTTTCATTAATAACCTTAAAAAGTCACCTGGTCTACCTAACTCAATGTCATTTAACCAAACTAAAGCTGAAAATGGCTAAGATATAATTGATTTATTTAGTCAGTAATTTTCTTCAGTATATAGAGATACAGCTTCAACTAATATAAACATTCAATCTAATAAAATTCAGTCTATTGATTCGTTAAATATACTATCAATTGAACTCTTTGACGTAATCAATGAACTAGATACTCTGTCGCACAAAAATGCTATTGGTCCTGATGGACTCTCTCCTATATTTTTATTTAACTGCAGATTCATACTCTCTCCATCTATTGCAAATCTATTCAATATTTCTTTAAACAGCGGCTCATTTCTAGCACTTTGGAAATCTACATATATCAATCCAATTCTCAAAAAAGGAAATAAATCATTAATTTCAATCATACCAAAAATATTTTCTAAAATACTAAATAATAAGCTTACACTAATGTTTAAAAATATTCTGGTATCTCAACAACATGGATTTAGAAATAATAAATCATCTCTTACTAATTTAATAACTATAAAACATCATATAATAAAATCATTGTATTATATTATATTATATATTTATTATCATTGAATTATATTGTAAATTGGACATTTGTCCGTAGAAATTAATGAATAAATAAATAAACTGATTTTGAATTCATGAATTTTGAACAATACTAAAGAATTAACCATATATTTTTAATTGAAAATTAATAATTTGTAGTATTTTTAATTCTCTGCTAACATGATTTAACTCATATTTCATATCATAGAATAATAAGTAACATGTTATTGATGTCAGTGAAAGTTTGATCTTTTTTATGTTTCAACTGGTGTTCCACACGGTGGTTATCTCTGTTTTTAATTTTTCTTTTATTGAGTCTTGTTTTAGTTTCTGTAATTATTAGTTGTTTGAGGATAATTCAAAAAATGTATACTACCATAAAATTAACTGATAACTGTATGTGGCTCATATTGAAAATAAAAAAGCTAGAGCTCTCAAAATATTAGGCTTTGCTGTCCTCAACACTTATGAATTTAATGGGGTTTTATGTCTTAAAACATTATACTGTGTATTGATCAGATCAGATTAGAGTACTGTAACCTCTTTTGGAATCCTTCGTAAATTTGTTTTATCAAGTCATTAGAATGAGATTAATGTTATAAGTTATAAAAAGTTTTCTCGTTATGTATCTTATAAAAATATCTTGTCAGTAATCACGGATACACTTCAAAATAAAAATTATGACTTACACCTTACTCCTTTAGTAAAAAGACATCACATTCTCGACATTTTTTCTATGTACAAATATTAAATTATCATTTTTTTGCCCACAGCTTCCATGTATGTCAATATTTTTCACATTTTTGTGAAACATCTTCTGTATCACCTCAAAAAACATCTTATAATACTCCTCTAAATAGAATATCTTTGTTAACGATAGAATAAAATTTAAAAACAATTATTTTACATTATTTGTACTTGTTGGTATTATACAATATGCACAATGAAATTAAATTGAATCAGGAAACATGGGATATGATGCACTTGCGAAATTATTTAAATCCAAACTACTGTTTAGAAAGTCTAAAGCATATCTATACTCTAACTTTTTTCGACCGGTCTTGACGTATGAATGTGAAACCTAGTAAGTGACTAAGGGAGATGAAGAGAAGATAAAATTTTTGAAAGTTAAGTACTACGTCGAATCTGTGGTCCTGTAATGGAAAGTGGTGAATATAGAAGAAAAACTAACCAAGAATTGTACCAAATGTTTAACACGCCCATTATTAGTTCGTTTCTAAAAAGTAAAAGGTTAAAATGGTCGGGTCATATTTGGAGGTCGGAAGGAATGGCAAAAAAACTGTTTACTGGAAGACTAAACGGTAAAAGACCCAGGTCGACCAAGACAGAGATGGGCGGACAGGGTGAAAACGGATCTCACGGAAATTCAGAAGAAATAAGAATTGAAGATAGCGAAGACAGAAATAGATGGAGAGTTGTAGTTGAGGCAGCGAAGGTCCTAAATGGACTGTAAAAGCTGGTGAAGTAGAAGAAGTTGCTATTACACTATCTAATGGTCGCGTTGAAAATCGTTGTTCATGTCATTGTGAAATAATAAATTATTTCGACGCTTAAATAAAACTGTATTTTGTTAAACAAACAATGTAACTCGTTCTTTGTTGTACTGTTTTCTCAATGAACAATAAGTTATAATCGTTATAACAATTATTAGTTTTTATAAACGTTGATAATTGTAATATTATATTTATGTGTAATGTGAATAATTCATGATGATCTTTTAATATATATCACTCGATTTCTTTTAAAATAATAATAATTATTATTATTAAATAACTTTCTTAAGTTAATTATTAACTTAAGAAAGTTATTTTAATTTTTTAGTTTCATGTACTTCTTGATTTACTAATCAATAATCACTATTTTTAATTCATTACTTATACCTTTATGGTGTCAAATATATTAAATAAGCTTATTAAATAAAAATTATCTAATTAAAAAAAAACCTAGCACAGATGGGTCACGGCACAGTGGTGACGTGGCATAGTTGGATCAAGTATAATGATATCTGATAGTGATTAAAATCTTTATAAAAAAAAACGCTTTGATGCAAATCTTTAGATAGTGTTTAATTTTAAAAAATTTGTAGATTATTCCAAAAGCTACATGATCTGATATTTCCTTATTTATATCCTAATTAAGATAAAGTATGTCGAATAAAAAAGGGATATACATAATATTTCTTACAAAAAAATTGTTTTGATCCATGCACTTTTCAATAAGCTATAGCATTATAAAATTAAAAATAGAATCGAGAATTTTCACACAAAAATAGCATTTGGTAGTCAAGATAAAATAAAGTCCGAAATTTTTTTTTCCATAATAAAGTACATTACATTAGCTTTAATCTAAGATATATATAATAGGTCAAAATTTTCGGTACACTTTCAAAATTTAAGTTGAAAAAATTATCATTTTAAATCCCCTCCTGTAGGCAGGTAAAGGGTTAAATTTATAAAAAAAATATACCAAATGATAGGTAAAGACATTAAGCATCTATAAATAAAAATTTTATATTGATTTGTTCATTTTTGAAAAAGTAATGGCAGTTTTAAGTAAAATAAATTTCGAAAATTAGTGATTTTTAAATTTGTAATTTTTTTTGGAGATTTCGCCCATTTACGGGGAACAAGGGAATTTTTTCAATTTTTGAGGGTAATGTCTTCAATTAGATACGATTTGTGATCTTTTAACGTATCGCTGAATGAAATCTGTTCGGTGAGCGCTGAGAATAAGTGGTAACAGACACAAAATAAAAAAAAAAACACATTATAGTAAAACCAATACCTTCTCAGCTTCGCATCGAAGCTAAAATGATTGGTGGATAACAAATTTTAAACTAGTAATTTGGAATTTATAGGAATTTTATAACTAGAGAAGAGGTACAGTGTGTGTAACAACTTTTATCATTAAACATTTTGTAGTAATATGCTCAATGCATTGCATGACGCATCTTCTAATTATTAATGAAAAATGTATAATCTGTATTTTAAATAACTTGTAAACAATCAAATAATTTATCTGTCATAACAAATACGATGTTCAACACAATTTCTTATTATTTATATATATATGTCAATTTATCAATTGTTAAATATGTTATCTGAATATAATAATCCTGTAATGCATAATTAATACAATAAACTAAAAAGATCACTAAAAGCGCTGACAACAATATCCCTGGATTAAGGGTAATATCATTTTACTATAAAAAACACTGAAATCCTTTCAGTCCGCGAGTCAGGGAAAGACTCCAGAGAGACGAAAAAAAAGAAGAAGTGGCAGCGACCAAAAGAGTTCATTTTCTCCGAATTAAAATAAGAATAAAAAGAAACAATTATCAGTCACAGCCCTGTGTTGTTGTCGGCTGACTTTTATGCGTTTTATTTATATATGAAAAGAACTTGCTTTAATTATTTATCTTTTGACGAAGTGCTAATTAAATACTTTTAAACATATATAAATATATCGAGATAATTATCAAATCATTTTACAAGCAATTTACAAGAATAAAAGAAGTAAGTAATTTTATGTTATCCCAATTATTTAAAGTTAATAGTTTGAGTAAAGGATGACAAAGCAATAGATCATTTATTAAATTAATATCTTAAAGTGTCAATTTTGACTGGTTGGTTAAAGAAATTATACATAATCACGTTATATGGTATTCGTGAACTGGCTCTGCCGTTTCGTTGCCTTAAAGATGTTTTAAAAAACCTAGCGTGATTTCTACTGTATAAATTAGGCTCTGGTATTCGTGGACTGGCTCTGCCGTCTCGTTGCCGAGGTATTCGTGAACTGGCTTCGCCGTTTCGTTGCCTCTTAGTTAGGACATTAGAAACTAACCAGACAAAAGTTTATTCTACCTCTATAAGAGGAACTTAATATATATTTTTATATCTACTTGTCTTTGTCGTTCTAAACCCTCGAACCATACGACCCCGATAGAACCACAACATCAGGTTCTCACTAAGCCCATCACCCTTCGCTTATTTTCATTATTTTTACTTAACTACTATTGTTTATTTTATTTGAATTATAACAAAGTGGCGCCCAACAACAGGCTTAGTTAATTTTACTAAGGGTTTTTTGAAAATTACTCAGAAAAAAACTTTTGGATTACAATTTTTACATTGTTTATATGAAAAATTGGTTGAGAATTATTTCTTTATCAATTAAAAAAATTTAATTAAATCAAATTTTAAGAATAAAATCATGCTTATTATATGAAAATTTAAATTATTTATTTATTGAAAATTAAAATTGCGTATGTTGAAATTAAATTGAATTAAAAAAAAAAGTAAATTGCGCTTATTTGTTTGAATAGAAATTATTAAAAATAAAATCGCGCTTATTGGAATTATTTATTTATTGAAAATTATATTGAGCATAAATTAAATTGAAAATTATATCTCAAAAGAAGTAAAAAATTGAAATTATTATTGGGAATTGTATTATTGAACGAAAAAATTGATTATATTATTGATTGAAAATCATATTGCGCTTACATTAAAAGTCGTTTAAATCTAAAAAATTTAAATAGGCTTATTATATAAAAATTGAAATTTTTATTGAAAATTGCGCGTAACTTAAAATTATTTAAATTAACATTTTGAAATAAAAAAGAAAAATTACGAATTGAGAATAAATTTATTTGAATAATACAGAATTTGAGAATAAAATTGTATAAGTGAATATTTAGAGTTATGTCAGAGGAAGTAGAATTAATTGAGATACAAGGTATTCCAGACGAATACAAAAAAACATTAGAATGGATTAATAGTTTAAAAAGACCCGATCTTATTAAAGAACTTGAAACAAGAAAGTTATCTACTACAGGCACTGTATCAGAATTAAAAATTAGGCTATTTTGGTTTTTTCTACCTAAAACATTAACGCAAACTAACAACAAAAATATTATTGATCAAAATTTAAATTCACCCAAAGTAACTAATAATTTCAACATGAATAAAAATTTATTTTTTAAGCCAACTACATTTTCGGGTGGAATAAATGAACGCGTAGACTCATTCTTAAAAACATTTAATAGAGCAGCGTTAATTAATAATTGGTCAGACAATGATAAACCACAATATTTAGTTGCATTTTTGCAAGGCTCAGCTTTAACTTTTTATGATAATATTGAGTCATTGAAATTACCCTGGAATGAATTAGAGAAAAAGTTTAGGAATGAATTTGAACCCATTGCTCAGAATGATATGTTACGTATTTTATTAGAAAAAAGAAAACAGATGATGAACAAACAGTTGCTTATATTAATGATATGGAATGATAATTTCTTGTGCGCTATCTTCCTTCCATCTAGGTATAAAAAATGTAAATTTCTTCTTAAGTACTGATTTAAAAATTGTTATCCACTAGTCATTTTCTTATCTGATCATTGTCAATGAATCTATGATTTTATAACATTGTTATATATCTCAATATCAGTCATGTAATGTGTAATTACTCATCATTAAATATTTCAGTATATCAATTTTTTTTAACTATGTGATTTTTTAATTAATCATTTTTTTTTTTTTGTCACCTTAATATATTTATAAATATATTATTTAAATAACTAACCTGCAAATACCTCTGAACAACAGTATGAGCAATAACTTCTTTTTGTTCGTTTTCAATAAGAATATCTAAAAATTCAGTGTTACGACGATCAGAAGCTGTTAGTATTCGACCGGCTGAATCTTGACCTGCAGCTAAAGCTAATAGCTCAGTTGCCATTGCTTCGCATTGTTTTCCTGCAGATATTAAGTCTTTTGCTCTCTCTTTTTCCTAATTTTAATAATAAGTTATATAATAACCAAAAATTACTTTCTACAGATAGATATATACAGAGTGATTATTTTATCATACACACTCAATTACTCACGGAATAATAATAATTTTGTATATATATCTATTTTTTTGAGTACCATTCGTTATATATTCCAGTATTGCCAGTTGGTTTATTTATAAATGTTATCTGACGATAATGTGCCTAAATATCATACTTTAAGCATATCTGTTGATAAAGTTATAGTTAAAAAAAAAAGCTGTGTATCTGAAATAGCGACTCAATAAAAAAACATTTAACTAATTTCTGTATTGTATTTGTAATCCATTATGTATTATAAATATATATTAACTCAAAAATTTGAAACTTTAAAGTTTTATTGTTAATAAGCGAATGAAGTTATTCAAATGTAATTTACTGTAAAAATAAACCTTAACAATTTTATTGAATTCAAAATATGCGATACCATATGAAAAAATAAAGTTGACTAGTATGTAACTAATGGTTACCAAAAAATTTTTATTGTTAGTAATTATGTGTTTTATAATAAATAACTTGCTCTGTATACTAAGGTGATCCCTCTATTGTTTTTTAGTCTACATTTAGTTTCCTATTTACACTTCAAATTTACATAAATGTATTTCATTTTGATCATGTTGTATTAGTTTTATCACAGGCTTTAAGGCAACTGTTATTTGATAATGTTTCTTTCCACATATCTGTGTTTGTTATGTGCCTTTTTTATGGAAATATATTTAAATATATTAACTTTATAAATGTGTTTTTTTTTTTTAATATGCTTATATTAATTTCACCTATATGTATTTTTATAACTCTCAACGCGCTACGTGTTATCCAGTCGTCTATCGCCTTGAGACTAAACTGTCGTAACGCATTCACCCCATCCCGCTTACCACACGACGGCAACATTATTCCTGTATAGTTTTATTTTTGATTTTTGGTTATTTTATATATATATACAGAGTGATTTTTTTATCATAACCCACTCAATTACTTGCAAAATAATAATAATTTAAACATTTTTTTTTTTCATTATCTTTAGTTACACATTATTCTTGAATTTTTAACTATGTAATACTTTTTAAGTTCATCCCTTATGCCTTGGAAGGGGGTCAACTTTGTTTTTTTAAATGGTAACACATATTTTTAATTTAATAAAATGTTTGAGTTTTTAATTTAATAGTAAATGGCATTTGAATTTTTAATATAACTTAATTCGTTTATTAGATATAATCATTTAAAGTTTCAAATTTTTGAATTAATATACAGGTATAATACACAAGGGATTACAAATATAGGTAGCTAATTGGTTTTTTATAACATCGATATTAGCAGGTACACAGCATTGTTATTATCAATTGTAGTAAGGCACATTGTTATGAGTTTATAAATACACTAACTGACAATATAGAAAGTATATCTATTGATAATCATAATCGATAATAAAAAATCCGTGACTGAGACAGCAATGTCATAAAAATCCAATTAACTACCTGTATTTACAATCCTATGTGTATTATACATGTATATTAACTCAAAATTTTAAAACTTTAAATGTTTATATCTAATAAGCTAATAAAGTATATATATATAATAAAGTATATATATATAAACAAATTTTCTTGTTTATTATTAGATATACACATTTAAAGATTCAAATTTTTTTGAGTTAATATACATGTATAATACATAAGGGATTATAAATACAGGTTGGGTTATTATGACGATATTCGCAGGTATATAGCTTTTATTATCATTGTAAATAAGACACTTTGTTGTGAGTTTATAAACACACTAACTGGCAATACATAAATTATATCTATTGATAGTGATTTATTATTTTATACTTATTTGAAACTGATAATATTTTGACTTATACATCTTCTTCTTCCTCACCTTAATTCCAACTACTTGGGGTCGGCCACCCTTATCCTAAACTTCCACTTGACACGATCTCCCACGTCCTTTACGCTCAAATCAGCTGTCCTCAATATCGCATTCAATTACAACCCTCCATCTCTTTTTTTTGTATTCCTCTAACTCTTCTTCCTTCAACATTTATTTCTATAACCTTCTTACGGCTTCCGATTCTTCTCTTCTCATAACATGACCAAACTTTCTAAGTCTATTTTATCTCAACTTATCTACGGCTGACGTTATACCTAAATTCATTCTTATATATTTGTTCCTAATCCTATCTTCTCTAGTCACTCCAATCATCTATCTAAGCATTCTCATCTTTGCTACACTCATTCTCTGCTCTACTTTCTTGTCATATGCCCAACAATCTGAACCATATAACATAGCTGGTCTTATTACAGTCTTGTAGAATTTACCTTTAAGCCTCATTGGAATTATTTTTTGTATATAACACCAGATGCTTTAATCACCCGCACTTAATTCGGTGTCTTACATTCTCGTCAATACCCCTGCTCTTTTGCACAAATGATCCTAAATACATAAAACTTTATACGTCTGCTATCACGTCTTTGCTTATTGTCATTGATTTCCTCATGTCACCTACCTCGTGATCTCCTTTGTTAAACTCGTTTTCTATATACTTTGTATTACTCCTACTTATTTTTAAAACCTTTTCTTCAAAAGTTGATCTCCACACCTCGAGTCTTAGATTGATTTCCTCCCTATTTTCTCCTATTAACACTATATATAGTCTGTGAACAATATGCACAACGACACATCTCCTTTTGATTTGTCTAGTAATTACATAACCTGCAGAACCTTGGTACACTCCTACTTTTAACCTAAAGCTTTCTGTTACTCGTCTTACGCTTTTTACTCCGGTACAAGTGCCATCATACATATCTACTATTATATTAATGTACCTTTTGGGACTCTTTTTCTAATTAACACCCACTTTAAAATAAAATCCATTTATGTTATATACAGATTTTTCTTTTTTTTTAATACTTTTCTATTAGTTGACTTATACAAAAAATTGGCTCCATCATTGACTATCCAAACAAAAACAAATTTTCGTTACTCTTTTTATTTTATTGTCTTTTATCATTTCTCAATTTTTCATATATTTCTATATGAGTCCTTGCCTTTAAATATGGTCACCGAAATACTATTATTCCTTTCTTTTGGCTTTGTTTATGTTAATCTTAAGACCTTTTTTCTCTTATTTTCGCAAATCTATAGACTTTTATTTCTGCTTCCTAGCCTTTCATACCTTTTAAACTTTACCTTACTGTCGCACACATGGTTTCCTTTTATTTAATAATAAAAAAATAAAAATATATTTCAAAAAACCCTGCAAAGTGGAGTCGCGGTACAGTGAGGATGTGGCATTGTTGGGTCAAGTATAAGGATATCTGACAGTAATTAAAATCAATATCATAAAAAACGCTTTGATGCAAATCTGTAGATAATGTTTAATTTAAAAAAAATGGTGGATTATTCCAAAAGCTACATGATCTTCTATTTCCTTAATTATATTCTGTTTAAAAGTTCATTGATTTATAAGTATGAAATTGATGTTCAATAATTTAATATTGTAATTTTTACAAAGAAATAATAAAGTAGTTGAATATTTTGTTACTTTAATGGTACACTTGTATAAAAATTAAAGGTTTTTATGCTAAATTTTTCAAAAAATAATATTTTAAAGGAAATGGTTCGATTTAAAAGTAAGTATGTCGAATGAAAGAGATATATATAAAGTATTTATCATTAAAGTATAGAATTGATTCATGCATTTTTTAAAAAATTATAGCAATATAATGTTAAAAATGTTAAATATAATATCAAGAATTTTTTCAAATAGCATATTTTTGAATACGGTATTCATTTTCACCATGAAAACAAGTCCAGAGGTCAATTTTTTTTCAAATTAAAATATATTAAATAAGATTTAATTTAAGATGTATATAAAAGTATCAGTCTTTTCGGAACTTTTTCAAAAGTTAAATTTTTTGTGAAAAAGTTACCATTTAGAAACTCTTCCTGTGGGTTGGTAAATTGTCAAATGTTCACAAAAGTATATCAAATGATAAGTTAATAACTAAGGTATCTATAAAAATATATATACAGGATGATTTTTTTATCATAACCCACTCAATTACTTATAGAATAATATAAATTAAAAAATTTTTTTTTATTACTATCTTTAGTTACACATTATTCTTGAATTATTAACTATGTAATAATTTTTAAGTTCATCCCTTATGCCTGGTAAGGGTGTCAACTTTGATTTTTGAATGGTAACACATATTTTTAATTTAATAAAATGTTTGTGTTTTTAATTCAATAATAAATGGCATTTGAATTTTAAATGAAACATAATTTGTTTATTAGATATAAACATTTAAAGTTTCAAATTTTTGAGTTAATATATAGGTATAATACACAAGGAATTACAAAAACAGGTAGCTAATTGGTTTTTTATGACATCGATATTAACAGGTACAAAGCATTGTTATTATCAATGGTAGTAAGGCACATTGTTGTGAGTTTATAAATACAATAACTGACAATACAGAATGTATATCTATTGATAGTCATAATTGATAATAAACAATCCGTGACTGTGATAGCAATATCATAAAAAACCAATTATCTACCTGTATTTGTAATCCCTTGTATATTATACCTATATATTAACTCAAAAATTTGAAACTTTAAATGTTTATATCTAATAAACGAATAAAGTTATATTAAAAATTCAATGACATTTGTTATTAAATTAAGAACTCAAACATTTTATTAAATTCAAAATATGTGTTACCATTTAAAAAAACAAAGTTTACGCCCTTACCAGGCATAAGGGATGAACTTAAAAAGTATTACATAGTTAATAATTCAAGAATAATGTGTAACTAAAGATAGCAATAAAAAAATTTTTTTAAATTATTATTTAACTGTAAGTAATTGAGTGGGTTATGATAAAAAAATCACCCTGTATATATATGTATATTTATAGATATCTTAGGTATTAACCTATCATTTGATATATTTTTACGAATATTTGACCCTTTACCTGCCCACAGGAAGGGTTTCAAAATGGTAACTATTGAAATTGTTCGGAAAAGTTATATATAAATGAAAACTTTTATATATACCTTAAATTAAGGCTTCTGTAATATACTTTAATTTGAACAAAAAATTTGACCTCCGGATTTGTCATCGTGGTGAAAATGACTACCGTATTTAAAAATATAATATTTTTGTGTTAAAATTTAGGGTTTTGTATTTTATTTTATTTTACAATACCTGACAAGAGAAGTACATTGATTTTCATAAATATTATATAAATTAAATTAATATAGCATAGAAAGTTAAACTTATTTAATTTTTTTTGCTTTTTTTAAGTCGAGAAAAATAATTTTGAAATTTGAATTAACTTAAATTGCTATTTTTTTCAGTCGACTCAAGTGACGTACGGTTGTAGAGTCGGTAACACTTGTGTCTAACGTGCTTGGGGTATGGCATAGAATTTTTTGCATTTTTTTCATAATTCTTTTAAAGTTAGAATAAATTTTAAACTCCTTTAGTTTTTATCTCATTTAGATTCAATAACTTCAATAAAGAATTTTACGTTTTTGCTTCGATGCAAAACTGAGACGGTATTTTTTTGTGACTATCATTTATTTTCTTTGTTTTAACTGGACCTAATTTTTTCAACGATACATCAAATGATTACAATTCGTATCTAGTTGAAGATATTAATATAAAAAAAATTATAATTTATCAATTAAACAGTTACTTATCCCATGTTCTCCATACAGACAATTAAAATCATTCATTTCTCATATTTTCAAAGTATTTATTGACGAATCAAGTTCGATATGATTGGTTTCAATTAAAAAATGAAATCATTGTACTTTGTAATTTAATCATTTTTTTATTCTACTTGTGTGTGCTACTACTAGACTATAATATTCTAAATTTTTTGGTAATATGTTGCTATAAAAGTCATTTCTAAAAAAAATAATAGTTTCTCCTGAATTAAAATTGGATTTTTAGATCTTTTTAACAACTTTTTTTTGATTAGTTATTGTAGTTAAAATAAATCATTAAAATTAATTCAGTTTATATTTCAATTGTAGAATCTTTTTAAACACCAAAAGTTACTAGGAAATGATTACTAGTATTTCGATTTAAGTTATCTAAAAAATATTGAGCTCTTCTAATAAATTTACTATTAATAATAATTATAAAACTTCATGACTGCATATTAATCTTAACAATACAATTTTTTAATTCTCATAATATTTTCTATTTAATGATGTCAATTTCAAACATGCAATTAAGCTAAAAATGTTATGGCAACATATTCAATTTTTTTTATTATTAATTTTCACAAAAATCAACTTTTAAGGATTAAAAAAATAGGTTATATATGTCATTTTCCTTATTTTTAACAAATTAAAAATCAAAATTAGTATTAATTAAAAATATTTTTTTTTGTTTTTAATTATTTTTTTAAATGTAATTACTTATTTTTTAATAATAAGTAATAATACCAAAACTTAGAAGTGATAGAAAAAGTTGATTTAGAGAAGTAAATTTTTTTTCTGATGAAAGCTCCTTATAGTCCACTGTATAAAACTTATAACTTTGTTATAAGTAACAAACATTTTTTATTCAAAAGTATTGCATCAAGCCCTTTAAATTTTTATACGCGTTAAAAGTAAAGAAATATACAGCTACTTTATTATTTTTATAATATCTCCGTAAAAATTACAATATTAAATTATTAATATTAATTTCATACTGAATTTAATTACTATAATCATTATGTATTCATATATTATAATTATAAATAAATTAACTAATCGGGATATAATTAAGAGAATAACAGTTATTGTTGCTTTTGAAATAATCTACCAATTTCTTAAAATTAAATACTATCTACAAATTTGCATCGAAGCGTTTCATATGATAGTGATTTTAATCACTATCAGATATCATCTATACTTGTCCCAACATGCCACTTCCATACTGTTCCGTGATCTCACTGTGCTACATTTTTTTATTATCAATACTTGTGCCTGTATGAAAATATTTTTCCGTTTTTAAATCAAAATGAAAAATATTTATAAAGTTATGGTAAAAAAAGAAATACGTCAAATGTCTAAAAATATTTAAATATATTATATTATTAATAGACAAGACATTTCTAGATTCTGTGGTGTATCCAAAAGGGACTAAATGGTTTAAGTTCAAATTGAATGTTAAATTGAAATTTTAAGTTGTAAATCACTTTAATAATATTAAATTTGAACTTTTTTGGTATAAACCCTTCTACTTCAATAAAATTTCTGGTTGTTTCATCAACGAATGATGAGAAAGTATTAAAACCTATCTATATTTCTTTTAATTATAGAAAACCTATCTTCTATGTGCATGTATTGAATTTTAAAAAGTCTAAACTCAATGATTTTGATATCTTAACTTGATTAATAAGCCCACCTTATTTGATAAATTCATGAAAATGTTTGAAAGTTTTGCAGCTGTATCTACTGGAGCTGGTGAAACAAGAATAAATTCTTCTATAGGTTTGTTATTGTGATTTTTACTGCAAATCATCAAATTGTACACAAACTAAAATCAAAATAATAAATTAGGTACTTATTTATTATACAGGGTGGTCCACCACTCACTGACAACTTAAATAACTTTTGATCCAGTTAATATTTTTAGTTAATTTTTTTTTTTAAATAATAGTTACATGTTAGGTCTATAGCTATATCTCAATAATTAATTTTTTTACATTTTATTAAAAATATTAATTATTTTTAAATTTTAAATAAAATGTAAAAAAAAAATCTAAGATAGCTATTTTGTAGAGTAGAATTTAAGAAAAATTTTAGTAAAAAAATATCTTATTAATATTCAGTAGTAAATATTCTGTAGCGTTTTAAAGTTTGTGAAAATTTGAATTTTTATGTATTATTTTACGGTATTAAACATTGAAATACGTATTGAGAAAAAGACAGAAGAAAACGCTACCTAAAACGCTAAAAAAAAAATCAACTAAAAATATTAACTGGATCAAAAGTTATTTAAGTTGTCAGTGAGTGGTGGGCCACCTGTATAATTGTAAGCTAGGTGTTATTGACTATACCCTTCTGTCATCCATTAAACCATAAGTATCATGCTCTTTAGTCATTAAATATTCTAAGACATCATTATGTCCTTCTTGTGCGGCAAACCATATAGGAGATGCTCCATAATTTGTTTCTGATTTTGGTGAAGCGCCTGACTCTACTAAAAGTTTTACAACATCTAAGAAACCAGCACGAGCCGCACAGTGCATTGCAGTCCAACCATTCTAAAATTCATGATATATATGTAAATATATTTATAATTCTATTTACATAATATATAATATTATATAACATCTGAGGCATCTATTCAATATCTACTACGTAACAAATTGAAATTTTTTGATTATTTATATAAATTTAATCTTATTAAAAGTAACTTGACAAAAAAATTAACATAATTATTTTTTTCATATTATTTCTTAATTAATATCGATTAAGATATTTTTTCAAGTTATTTCCAATGATTCAAGAAAACGCCCTCTAATAGTTATTATCAGAGAAATATAAACATTGGCGCAAATAATAAGTAGCACTCCTAGTGTCTCTTGTGATGATAGCTGCTCGCTACGTTTATATTTACTTTCTCCTTATTTTTAATATTTAAATTTTATTAACACAGACGTTTCCATGCAGAAAATAGTAGAAAAAATGATCAGTCTTACATCCTTATATTTCCCCAACTTATCATACTACAGAAGGTGGTAGTGCTCTTTCATATGTTTGGGAATCAAAGATAGTTCTTGATTGGCCAATGTTGAACGGGACGTGAATTATAGCCGGCTTGCATCAGAGATCAGACATCAACGAAGAGAAAATACAATAAAAATCTAGTTGCCGCACTGTAGATCCATACACAGAAACATATGTTTATATTCACTAGGCAAAGCTGATCCCCTTCATGTAGAAAATAATAAAAACTACAATTATTTTTCTTTTTTACATTAACCTCCTTCGGTAAACGGATAATGAATTGGCATTTGATATGAACAGTCAATATAAATTGCCAATAAAATAAATAATAATGAACTTAAATCATAGCAGTCTAATAACTCCAACATTTTACTTAGATAACAGCGTCAATATTATACAATGCTTTTCGATAGTACAACAATTCCACCATTCTATATTTCAACAAATCATATGCTATGGATGTGCCAAATGAAAAAGCGTTTCTTATTTTATGTTAGCATACGGCAAAGTTTAACACATGACTGAAGATAAAATATAATTATTATATAAGATATAATAAAGTATATATTCAATCGTCATGGTTATCGTAATAAACGTAATAATGAATATTTTATTATTTCAATGTGTTTACTAACTAATAACTGAGAACTTTCGAAACAAGTATTTTATAAGATTATTGTTTTGTCTCAGCAGTAAAATATATAAATTTAGGATAAATAACAGATTACATAGAGTCAATACATTAAAATTAAAAGATTGATTATTGCAAATTACAAATTTAGCGTAATTTTCATAGTACTTTTTAGTAACCTTATTCCAAGCCTTTATTTTTTTCTATTGTATTATTAATTTTAAAACCCAACATAATGATTGAAACACTAAGGACAAGCAAGAAATATCTGAAAGAATTAAACTATCATTATATGATAGTTTTTGTGGAAATTTGCATAGTTTAATTTTTTTATTTTAATTTAGAAGGAATTGTTTTTTTTTTTTTTTTTGGCTGACAAAATCATCACAAAATTGATTGAATTGAGTAATTTTGCAATTAAAAACATAATTAAATTATAATAAAAAAAAGAATTAGCTGCTTAAAATTGTTTAAATGAGATTAATTATTTAATTTTAATAAATCGTGTTAATATAACGTGACCAATTTCTTTACATTTTATTCTCCCACGCTAGTGATTGTACTAGCTGCCCTCCTTTCTTTATTCTACTTTTGTGTTTGAACTAATTTTAAAATTACGTTTTCGTTATACCCATTAAATTTATATATTTCTCTTATAGCCACCAGCTCTTTATAAAAATATATTTTATTCATTGGACTATTCACTAATCTATAAACTATACTATTAAAAAACATTAGCTGTGGTTCAGATTGTTCGGAATGTACCTATAAATGTGTTTGTTTTTTCGATAAATTTTAAAATATAGTTCTTCCTCAACTCTATTGACTTATAAATTTTCCCTTTACTTCCTGTTCGAATGTGAATTTAATCGATGGGTCAAAATAATTTAAATATTGTGTGAAGACCTTCATATTATAAGCTTTGTTTATTACTGCAAAAATATCCAAATTTTAGGAAAAGCTTCATGGGTATTTTTTAAATTTATTTCGAAGCTACTCATGAAAAGTTCTGCTAGAAATATTAATAGTGTATTTTCCATTGTTGTACCTTCAATCCGCTGATTTATTATTTTATACTTATTTGAAACTGACAATATTTTGATTTATACATTTTCTTCTTTTTCTTCTTCCTCATCTTAATTTCAACTACTTGGGGTCGGCCACCCTTATCCTAAACTTCCACTTGACATGATCTCCCACGTCCTTTACGCTCAAATCAGCTGTCCTCAATATCGCATTCAATTAAAACCCTCCATCTCTTTTTTTTTGTATTCCTCTACCTCTTCTTCCTTCAACATTTATTTCTATAATTCTTCTTACGGCTTCCGATTCTTCTCTACTCATAACATGACCAAACCATCTAAGTCTATTTTGTCTCAACTTATCTACGGCTGACGTTACATCTAAATTCACTCTTATATATACGTTCCTTATCATCTATACTCCATCTTATCTGAAAATTAAAATTCAATTTGTTAAATGTAATGTGATTGTTCTATCCTTATTCTATCTTTCTTAGTCAATCCACTCATCCATCTAAGCATGCTCATCTTTGCTACACTCATTCTATGCTCTACTTTCTTGTCATATTCCCAACAATCTGAACCATGCAACATAGCTGGTCTCACTACAGTCTTGTAGAATTTACCTTTCAGCCTCATTGGAATTCTTTTATCGCGTAAGACGCCAGACGCTTCTCTCCACTTCAACTCATCAATACCTCCCCTCTTTTGCACAAGTGATCCTAAATAACTCTCCACCTCTGCTATCACGTCTCCGCTAATTGTCATTGATTTCCTCATTTCACTTACCTCGTGTTTTCCTTTGTCAAACTCGTAATCTATATACTCTGTCCTTCTTCTACTTATTCTTAAACCCTTTTCTTCAAGAGCTGATCTCCACACCTCTAGCGTTTGTTTAATTTTCACCCTATTTTCTCATATTAATACTATATCGTCAGCAAACAACATATTCCACGACATCTCTCCTTGTATTTCTCTAGTAATTTCATCCATATAACAATGCCTCTTCAAGTTAAACAAAAAAAGTATTTCAACATTCTTTTCTTTTTTGATATACCTACACATAAAATTTTTGATCTGTGACCTAGACTCGACCGAAGATGAACAGTTGAATATCCACATTTTTTGCATTTAAATCCATATAATCCAAAAATTTTCGAATTTTCAATTAAAAGAATAGGGAAGGACTTGGTTCAAAAATTATCTAGTTGGGTTTGAAATGACAAAAAAATGATAGGTTAATTTCTTTTGACGTAGTAACCATATTTTCGAGTATTAAGACAAATATAATAAGGGATTCATAAACACTGACGAAAGGAACAAAACATAAAAAAGTATAAAATAAAACAGCTAATTGATTTAACAAAATTATGTAAAAGTCAAAATATAGGAGTTTGACAAAGGAGAATACGAGGTAGGTGAAATGAGGAGGTAAGTGACAATAGGCGAGGACGTGATTGGATAGGTGGAGAATTTTAAGTATTTAGGATCAGTTGTGCAAAAGAGTAGTGGTATTGACGAGGATGAGAATTAAGTGTGGGTGGATAAAGTGGAGAGAAGCATCTAGCGTCTTATGCGATAAAAGAATTCCAATGAGGCTGACAGTAAAGACTGTAATGAGACCAGCTATGTTGTATGGTTCAGATTGTTGGACATATGACAAAAAAGTAGATCATAGAATAAATGTAGCAAAGATGAGAATGCTTAGATAGATGATTGGAGTGACTAGAGAAGATAGGATAAGGAACGAATATATAAGAGTGAATTTAGATGTAACGTCAGCCGTAGATAAGTGGAGACAAAATAGAATTAGATGGTTTGGTCATGTTATGAGAAGAGAAGAATCGGAAGCCGTAAGAAGAATTATAGAAATAAATGTTGAAGGAAGAAGAGGTAGAGGAATACAAAAAAAAAAGATGGAGGGTTGTAATTGAATGCGATATTGAGGACAGCTGATTTGAGCGTAAAGGACGTGGGAGATCGTGTCAAGTGGAAGTTTAGGATAAGGGTGGCCGACCCCAAGTAGTTGGAATTAAGGCAAGGAAGAACATAAGCTTTAATTTAATACATGTTTGGAGTATTCTAGGTACCATTTCAAATCTTAAATTAAAATTTAAGTTTAAAAGATTAAACTTTTATAGAAAAGTTTATATTTTGGTTTCCCGTATAGGCATTTAAAAGTCAGATTTTCAAATAATATATAACTAATATATAAATTAACATAAGTATTTTTATAGCAACATAATTTATTTATTAAACAAGTTATGTTAATTGAATAAACTTTTTTTAAAAAAGTTTTAAGTTTCAAGTAAAAAGAAGTTTATGAAATGTCGATATTTAAAGTTTTAAAAATTGTTATTATATTGGGGAGTTAACAAATTTATAATATTCAATGAACCTACCTTATCTGTTGCGTTAATCTCTGCTCCTTGGCCTAATAAAACTTCTACCATTGCATAGTGACCATATGTAGCAGCAATATGTAAACATTTTTTTCCGTTTAAGTCAGAACTATGTAATAAGTCTGCTGCTCTAGATAACAAAAGACCGACTACGGTTACGTGACCACCAAAGCATGCTAAATGTAGTGCATTATATCCCTGTAATAGTTGAAAAGAATAGTTATGGAAGTAAGTAATTTATCAATAGTAGGAATCATACACATTCAACTGTTGCTGCATCAACTTGTACTCCAGCCGAATTTAACAACAAACGAACAACATTTTCATTACCACTATACGCAGCAAAATGTAATGGAGTCATTCCAGATTCATTTCCCAAAACTCCTAAAACGCTTACACCAGAAGGGGGATCCGACTTAACAGTTACCGGAATATGAGACAGTAGTTCTCGTACAGTATCTAATTAATAAAATAAATTTTTGTTATTTTATGATAAGATAAACAGCTCTATTAGATTTAAATTATCGAAGACTCAGAACAATAATTTTTTGTGGCATGAGATTTTCATTTTTCTTGACAGCTAAAATTTTTCATTATATTAGAATTTTAAGTTATCTGTTAAAGAGGTATCCGAAGATATTGTCCTGAATGTCATGGTAAAATCTAGCTGGTCAAAATTTTAAGTAATAATGTCACCTGTTTGACCACAATACGCTGCCATGTGAAGTGCAGTCATTCCAAGTCTTTTACTTGATATTCTCAGTGATTGAGATGACCTTAATACATCCAAAACTGACAAATGACCATTTTGTGCAGCTAAATGGACAGCCGTAAACCCTGCCTGAATAGTTAAATAATGTAAACTAATTTAAACGAATAAAAAAATAAATTATAGTTATTATGTTTAAGAATACATTTTTAATTTTAATTCGATGAAACGTTTCCTATAACTTGATAATATTTTTTTTTGTATTAAAACTATTAAAAATATCGAAATAAATTTTAAGGATATATCAATAATTGAAAGACATACCTTATTAGTATTGAAATTTATATCCTATTATAGTCAAAACAAAACATATCGTTGAAATCACTTAGTGGAGACAAGTATAGATTAAAAAATGACAGCTATTAAAATTATACATGTGTTAAAGCTATCGTAGATTGACGTATTGCTTGAAATGTTTACGGATTTATCCATATTTTCAGATATGATCTGACATTTTGGATTCGTTGCAGAGTTCATCTTCAGAGTGATAGTTTTAGTATAGTTACAACCACGACCTTGTAACTATTGCTTTGAACTCTGCAGAGTCCGAAACGTCAGCTCATAACTGAAAACATAAATATATCAGTAAACAGTACGAACAAAACGATTAAAACTTTTACTAAAAAAAAGTTCGATAGGAATGTGTTTGAAGAAAATTTTTTTTAGAGAAATTAAATTTGATAAATGAAATTAACTTAATACATCTGCATTTAAATTACTTTATTTTCCAAGAAATTTTCGGTAATATAAAATAATAAAAATTGAAAAAATCTATCTTTTAAATATATTGTGATTTTTGATTTATGTAGCTATTTTATAGAATAGAGCAATTTTTAGAATGTGGAATATCTTTTAGCTTTAAAGTGTTTCAAAAAACTTTAATTAAATATAATTACATTTAAGGAACGTTGATTTTCAAAAACTAACTAGAGAAAAATTATTCATATATATTTCATCATAATAAACTTATTTTTTACTTAAGTTATATATTGTATTTTAAAATAATCTTCTTACATCAATTATTCAAATAAAATTACCTTATTTTCATCCGAACATGATGCACCTGCTCTTACTAAAACTTTAACAACTTGGGCGTGACCACCTTCAGCAGCCAACTGGAGTGGAGTAGCTTCAGTGATACGATTTCTAGCAGATATTACTCCATTCTTATCAAACTTCATTAATTCCACAATAACTCTTACTGATCCTTGCATTGCAGCTATATGAGCACACGTATTTCCATCCTAGAGATAGTATTTTTTTTATTATTTTATAGTTTAGAGATTTTTTTTTTAATTCTTCTATACTTTAGTACAAGCCAAGACTAATTGTGGATGCTGCTGTAAGAATAATTGAACAACTTCGGGAAAGTTATTTTGTGACGCAATATGTATTGGTTTCTGACCTTGATCATCGGTAGCATCAATGTTTGCTCCTAAATCTAATAATAATTTACATACTTCCAATTGACCTGCTGATGCTGCTAAATGCAAAGGCGTTTGTTTTCGCAAAGTTAGTATATCAATAACTGCATTGTGGTCATGTATCAAAAATCTAGATAAATTTAAAAAAAATGTTATAATACTTAATACAAGGTGACTGCGCAGTGTTGCCACGGACTTATTTTATTTCGTATTTAATTAAAGGTAAAAAGTAATTTTAATGATGGAATATCAAAGAAAAACAATGGGGAATAAAATTATTATTTTTTAATTAGTTTAATTGAGTAGGATACTAATAACTTTAGAAAAATATTATATCTTATGTTATAACTTTGAAAAAATCGTTTGTGGCTTAGTTAATGAATCATCTGTATAGTATAAAAAAAAACATAAGTTATTTAAGAAACAAGCAGTAAATATGAGTACTATATTTCTTTAAAAAAACATAATAGGTGAATTCACATAAGGTCAATATTTATACAAAATACAACAGATCAAATATACTGAATGTTAAATTTTTCTATTTAGTAGTGGCCAAATTGTGTAATATTAAGCAATTACCTTTTAACAGAATTTCATTATAGTTATTCAAGTTGTCCCATAGTTAAATGTAAAAGGCTAAAAATGGTTAAATAGCAACCTAATAGACAAAAAATTCTATATGGTCATAGCTATTTAAATTAAGCACAAAATATATAACTAAAATGTATAAATCAAATAATAATAAAAAAAATCCAGTACAGTCGCGATCCATCATAATGATGATGCGACAGAAAAAAACCCAATATAGTGAAATTATACATTAAATAACAATACTAGCATAAAATGTTTCAATGCGATTGTTTAAAAAAAAACGGTGGCACAAGTATAGATAATATTTGACATTGATTAGAACCATCATTATAAGATACTCTTCAAGTGAATCTATAGATAATTTTTAATTAAATAAAATGGAGAGATTATTAAAAAGGTAAAATGAACTCTTATTTCCCTAATTACAAGTTTTATGATTTATAAATGTAATATATGCATAAAAATATATACAGAGTGATTTTTTTATCATAACCCACTCAATTACTTACAGAATAATAATAATTTATACATTTTTTTTATTACTATCTTTAGTTACACATCATTATTTCACTTTACGTGTAATATAATTAACACTTCTAATAATTAGAAATAATGCACAATTATTATACATTATATCTATATTCGTAGAACATAATTCTTTTCAAACAAAAAATTAAAATAAACAACTTAGAGAAATATTCATCAAAGGCATACTGTTTATGTATTATAATACACACGACTCAATCATACCTCGATTAATAGTCACTTTTTAAATCGTTCTTTACAAGAAGAAATCTTTCAATAATTTTTTGAAATCTTTTTTATTTCAATTTTAATAATAAAGCACATTATATTAACACTTATCTTAAGTATAAAAAAAAACCCAGCACAGGAGGGTCGCGACACAGTGGTGACGTGGTATAGATGGATCAAGTATAATGATATCTGACAGTGATTAAAATCACTATCAAAATAAAACGCTTCGATGCAAATCTTTAGATAGTGTTTAATTTTACAAAATTGGTGGATTATTCCAAAAGCT
>NW_026099572.1:89067141-89119546 GCF_025091365.1 Daktulosphaira vitifoliae
AAATCTTTAGATAGTGTTTAATTTTAAAAAATTAATAACCTGATTATATAAAGTATGTTGAATGAAAAAGGGATTATTAAAAATATTATTTCCCATAAAAAAATTATATTGCTCAATACACTTTTCAATATGTCATAGCATTATAAAGTTAAAAATGTAAAAAATAAAATTGAGAATTTTCACACGAAAATAGCATTTGGTAGCGATTTTCACCGTGAAGACAAGTTCAGAGGTAAAATTTTTTTTTTTTTAAATTAAAGTATATTACATTAGCATTAATTTAAGATATATATAAAAGTGTCAGACCTTCCGGAACATTTTTAAAAGTTAAGTTGAAAGAGTTCTACTTTATCTATGCATTTTTTAAATTTTAAGCCCCCCCACATATAGGGAAATAGTCTGATTTAAAAAAAAAGTATGTCCAATANCCAATGAAAGATGTATATAAATACTACTTCTCATGAAAAAATTGTATTGATCCATACATTTTTTAAAAAGTTATAGCACTTTAAAGTAAAAAATGTAAATTATAAAATCGAGAATTTTCATACAAAAATAGCATTTGATAGCGATTTTCACCGTGAAGACAAGTCCAGAGGTCAAATTTTTTTTTTTCAATTAAAGTATATTATATTAGCATTAATTTAAGATATATATAAAAGTGTCAGACTATCCGGAACATTTTTAAAAGTTAAGTTGAAAAAGTTAATTTTTTGTGAAAAAGTTGTCATTTTAAATCCCCCCCTTTGGGCAGATAAAGGGTCAAATTTACAAAAAAAATATACTAAATGATAAGTAAAAACATTAAGTATCTATAAAAAAAAATNAAAATATACCAAATGATAGGTAAAGACATCAAGCATCTATAAAAAAAAATATTATATTGATATGTTCATTTTTGAAAAAGTTATGGCACTTTTAATTAAAAAAAATTGAAAAAATTTCGAAAATTAGCGATTTTTAAATTTGTAATTTTTTTGGAGGTTTCCCTCATTTACGGGGAACGGGGGAATTTTTTTCAATTTTTAAGGGTAATGTCTTCGACTAGATACAATTTGTGATCTTTTGACGTATTGTTGAAAAAAGTAGGTCAAGTGAGGGTTGGCAAAATAAATCGTAGCCACAAAAAGAACCACATAGTAAAATAATATTAACATGAATATAAATTTCTTCTCACGAGGGGAGACTATAGTGATAAGATCCTTTATATTTATTGAAATTATTGAATCTAAATGAGATAAATATCAAATTATTTGAAAATTCTATTCTAACTCAAGAAAAAATGCAACATATTAAATGCCTAAGACGGATATGAATCTCGTACCCTAAGCGTGAAACATATAGGTGTTACCCATTCGGCAACTGTTTGTTGCTTTTGTTGCATGATAGAATTGGCTATTTAAGCTAATTTAAATTTAAAAATTACTTTTTTGACTTTAAAAAAGTAAAAAAAAATTAATAAGTTTAATATCATATGTCTTATGAACTTTATTCTATGTCAATTAAATTATATAATATTCATGAAAGTCAGTTTATTCCCCTAATAAGATATTTTAAAATAAAATAAAATACAAAACACAGAATATTAATAAAAAATAGCATATTTTTGAATACGGTAGCCATTTGCGCATAGAAGATTAGTCGTCGGGACAAATTTTTTTTTTTCATTTTATAGTACATAAAATAAGCTTTAATTTGATATATGTTTAAAGGACGCAGTATTTCCGGAACATTTTCAAAAATTAAGTTGAAAAAGTTAGTTTTTGTAAAAAAGTTGTAATTATAAATCCCCCCCCATGAACAGGTTAAGTGTTAAATTTCCAAAAAAATTATATCAAGGGAAATATCTAAGGTTTTAGTTTAAAAAAAATTATGTTGATTTGTTGATTTTTGAAAGAGTTATGGAAGTAATAAGAAAAAAAAGTAAAAAAATGACAAAATTTATCGATTTTTAAATTTGTAATTTTTTTGGATATTTCCCCCATTTACGGGGAACGGGGGAATTTTTTTTCAATTTTTAAGGATAATGTCTTCAACTAGATACAATTTGTGATCTTTTGACGTATTGTTAAAAGAAATCGGTCCAGTGAGAGCTGAGAAAAAGTAGTGATAGACACAAAAAAAAAAAAAATATAAACACATCATGGTAAAATTAATACCTTCTCAGCTTCGCATCGAAGCTAAAATATAAAATAGCAAGGAATATAAACTAGGGTATCTTTTGAAATAATTTATTACCTTTTAAATAGACAAATCTCTTAACAACAAATAAATTTACCTGCAAAGATCTGCGAACCCATTCATAGCTGCTAAATGTAGTGCTGTCCAGCCTACACGTGATTTACTGTTAATAAATGCTTTATGAGTTAGTAACGCATCACATACCTTGAAATTTATACAATTTTTATTATTCTAAATTGTTATGAAAAAAAATAAAAAATTTTACCTTTAAATACCCTCTTTCAGCAGCTAAGTGAAGAGCAGATCTTCCTTCATTATCAAAAACATCTACTCTAGCATGATTATTTAACATAGTGTTGACTAAACTCATATGACCTCTATGGCAAGCAATTAATAATGGAGTCCACCCTATACTTGTTTGACGGTTCATAGCTTGCTGTACTTCAGATGGTGACATTCCATCTAACATTGCAGAAAGGACATCATTATTACCAGCTACTGCGCAATAATGTAATGCTGTTTCATGATGCTAAAAAATAAATAAAAATTCGTTAAACAAATTTTACAGATATTGTTTAGGTTAAAGGGAAGAATACAATCTATAACAATTTATGAAAGCTTTAACACAATCATATTAGAAAAGAAATAAAAAGATAATGAAGAAAACTTGTAAATGATGAAACAGAAAAGATTGAAACGCAACACTTGAACAGGACACATTAACAAGATACAACAGAAGGGTTACCATGGTAAGAAAGAGTTAAAAAAAATAAAAACCAAAAATTTTTCTCAACGTTAAGAGAATTTTGCTTTAAACTAACAAATGATACTTGACCTAAAGGAAATATTATTAACAACATTGAAAACTCATTTTTCAAACTTGAATAGCACATAATTAACATTATGGTTTTTTTATTAAGTATAAATTTTGATAACTGCATTCTTATTATTTTTTATTATTTGATAGTTAAGTTATAAACTGTTACCTATTTATTTTACACTTTCGATTAGTACAGACAAACCCTCCCTATTCAGTGTTTTTGAACATACACTTTTCTGTCTCTGAAATTTATAACAGAGAACAGGAACAGGTAGTAAGTGGCAAACGTGTGACCAGTGCTGAATGTCAGCTAATTAAATGGCACACTTACTCTAAATGGACAAAAAAAAGTTCTTGCCCACCTCTAAAATCTAAACTTAGACTTACATTATTTTTATTTTTAAAAAATAAGAAAAACTTCAAGTTTATTGTAAAATAAAACCACTTCTCAAAGCGGTTTTTAAATACCGCTTTGAAAGGATATAAATATTTTTAACCTACAAATATTTTTATATGTGAAGGAGAACAAACTAGATAAAATGTTGATAAGAGTCGATAATTAGTTTAATAATACTAGTTTTTGAGTTATTGTAGTTATAAGTTATAAAAAAAAGGGCGAACAATGTATCTATAGTCCTATCTATGTGTTATGATTAAAATGCTTGAACAGTTTTCCACTTTTCACCTTTTCTAAATCTTTAGACGCAAATATCTCCAAAAATAAATGTGCAAAATTATTTTTAAATGAGTCAACATTTTATTCAGTCTACTCTCAAACTAATTGTATGAAAATGATTAGATTTTAGTATAACTTTCAAAAATTACATCTAAAACTATTCTTAGAAATAGTGTTTTACAATAAACTTGATATTTAACATAGTTTACAAAGATAAATAATAAAATGGATAATATTTTTTTTATTAGCTTGTAGTTTAATATTTTAATAAGTAGAATTTTTTTGTGAATTCTAGAATGTTATTTAGGTTAAATTTTTGTATGTTTATATCAGTTTTGGAATAACTAAATTACATTAAATTAATTTGAAAAAAATAAAAATAAAAAACTATAAAATTGCTTTATTTAAGATGAAAATTAAATTTCCTATGATTTTTTTTCATCACTTTAATCTCAATTACTTGGGGACGGTCACCCTTATCCTATCCATCACAACTCAATTGTCATTAGTCGATGTTGTGAAGTTACATTCTCGTCTGGGATTAATTTACAATCTTTTAGTAACTTAACGTTTTCGTCTTCCACATCAAATGATCAATTTGTGATCTATTACTTCCACTCTAATAAGTTAAATAATGTTCTTTCCTCATTGTAAAATAAGAATCTTAGCAAAATCATACGATATTGCGAAATCCAGCTTTTTCTCTCCAGCCTCATTCTTCCTACTAAAACCATACCCTCCATGTAACCTTTCATATCCTCTCCTCTCATTACCTTCATGCTCGTTCATATCTCCACCTATCACCACATCCTCATTACCAGTTATTACTTGCATCATCTCATCCAACTCTCTCCAAAATTTTTTATTATATTAAACACTTTTTCCTCGAGAATTAATTTTAGGACTATAATTCTATCCCTTTTCCTAGCTACTTCTATTATTTTACTTTTCATATCTACATTCACTATTATCCCTACACCATTCTTTGTATTTGACTTACTTGAGTCTATTATTTTATAATCCTCGTCTATTTCCCTTGCTTTCTCTCCATTCCACTTAGTTTTCTGCACACAACATATGTTAACTTTTCTCCTCTTCAATACGACTACTAATTATCTACTTCTACCAATTAATTTTTCAACATTCCACGTATATATTCTTACTTTGCATTTATATTTCTCCCTTATACACGAGTTCAGCTTAGAGTTAAGTGATGATTTCCCTACGTCACAATAAGCATAAGCTACATAAGCGTTGGATTGGCCTATACACACTACTGCGTAATAGCTACCACATAAGTTGTCCGGCTGGTATCAATAACTTTATTTCTTAGGCCTTCTCCGTTTTTAATTACTTTATTTCCTCTCGCTTGTTGTCTTCACGTACACCCAAGATGGGACAACGCAATTTTATTTTCCATCAGAGGAATCGTGGAAATATTATTTTCCCTATCCACCAAAACATAAATGGCCAAAATATTATTGTAAAATTTTGAAAAAATATAAAGGTACCCCTTGTTGAATATTTTTTTACACTATTGGACAGTATCATTTTGTAACAAAGGCATTATTTGAATTTTATAATTGATTCTCTTGACAAGATGCAGGATAAAACACTATCCCGTTTTACTATTATAAAAATTAGTTTAATTTTTTTTTTAAACGAAGCGTATAAAAATCTACTTCAATACTTAAAAAATAGCTCTTTTTGCAGCATCCTAACTTAAAAATAAACATTATAAGTTATTAGTTATTTTACATGTTGTGATATTTAGTGTGCACTACTATGGAATTAGCGATTTCAAGCTACTACAAACTGCAAGTGTGTTATTTTATAATTGAATAGAAAAATGTACTGCATATGAAAATATAAATATAATATTTATATACTTTAATTAAAAGTGCTATTTTATTTTTAAAATTAACGTCATTTGTGTGACAACTTTAACATGCAGTTTAATAGATATTGTATTTAGTATTAATATAATTATATTTTATACTTACTTGTTTAGTTCGCAAATTTATATCAGCTTTTCCTTCAAATAATAACTTAATGACTTTAGCATCGTGATTTGGTTTTGATTCGTTAACTTCCGATTTTGTAATATTAGCTGCATAATGTAATGCTGATGCACCATCTTCATTCACAGAATTTACATAAGAATTTGCTATTTCATCGCCTTGTTTTGTTTTAACAAAATTAATAAGTCGTTCTACAATATCAGCTTGACAACTTCTACATGCCAAATGCAAAGGTGTCTCACCAATCTAAAAATAAATAATTATTTATTGACATTACACGGCATGCTAGAATTGACTAAGTTTTGATATAAAAAAAATGGTAGCACAGTGGGGTCTAGGCATAGATGGGACAAGTATAGATGATATCTGACAATGATTAAAATCACTATCATAAGAAACGCTTTGATGAAAATCTGTGGAAGTATAGGTGTTGCATCAATCTTGGATAAGATGAAAAAAAATAGACTTAGATTGTTTAGTCATGTTATGAGAAGAGAAGAATCGGAAGCTGTAAAAACAGTTATAGAAATGAATGTTGAAGGAAGAAGACATAGAGGAAGACCAAAAAAGAGATGGAGGGATACTATTTAATGCGATTTGAGGACAGCTGATGTGAGCGTAGAAGATGTGGGAGATCGTGTCAAGTGGAAGCTTAGGATAAGGGTGGCCGACCCCAAGTAGTTGGGATTAAGGCAAAGAAAAAGAAAAATATTACCAGAAATTCCGGTGGCAATTGACATAATATGATTGTTGTTTCGGAATGTACAATTTAGCGTTTAGTTGGGTTTAAATAATATAGCGTCAAATCAATTACCTACTCTATCGCTTGTATATTAATATACACTACACTTTAATGATACAATAAATAAATAAACTGACACATACACACATATGCATTTATAACATTGTGTCTAACGTAAGTGTAACATGATAAAAAGTAACCGTAAAATGAAAAAAATGGAATATAAATTTTAGTACTCATATTAAATGTAATGTAACTCGAAAAATATTTGTTTAAATGAAAAAATATAAGATAATTTTTTTGTTTATAATTGTCTTTTAAACAACTTTTGTACGAAACTTTTTTTTGTAAGTTAAATATTTTTTGAGAAAATTAAAAAAGCTCATATTTTTGAACTTTTGCGAGGCTGTAAAAAAAAAGCTCAATTTTAATCAACGAGGACTATTAGTATGTCATTATACATTTTTTAATTCAACTATTAATAAAACAAAATTTGGTTCGGAATTTTTTTAAGAAATTTTTCCTTTGTTGACTGGCCTAGATGCCAATTTTAAACTTGTAATTGAGCTAAAAGTTATGGTAATATATTCAATTTTTTTTACTATAAACTTTCATAAATCTTTATCAAAAATTTTTCATCAACTTTAAAGAACCAAAAAAATAGGTTAAAATTGAAAATTTGGACTGATTATTTTTAACATATTAAAAATCAAATCAGTAATAATTTGAAAACTATTTTTTTTTCTTTTAATTATTATTTTATATGTAATTAGTAATAATGTAAAAAATTAGAACTGATAGATAAAGTCTAATTGCTAATTTGAAAACAACGCGAAAATTTGATTTAGAAAAGTATATTTTTGCTTCTGATGAAAGTTCCTTGTAGTCCAGTGCATTTTTTTATAGTAACAAACAGTTTTTATTGAAAATTATTGTATCAAGCCCTTTAAATTTTTATACACGTAAAAGTAAAGCAAAATATAACTTCTTTATTATTTTTATAATTTCTCCGTTTAAATTACAATATTAAATATCAATTTCATACTAAATTTAATAATTATAATTAGTATATATTCAAATATTATATTTTAAAATCAAAGAACTACTAATCATGATATAATTAAAGAAATAAGAGTTGATGTTGCTTTTGGAATAATCCACCAATTGCCTAATTAAAACAAAAAAAAAAAAAGTTTGTTGGGAATTTTTTCTGCTATTCTGCAAAATTACTCCTTCGTTGACTAGAATGAATCATTAAATAGAAAATTTTATGAGAATTAAAACAATGTTATTTTTAAGATTAATATGCAGTCAGGAAATTTTATAATTACTATTTACAGTATATTTATCAGAAAAACTCATTATTTTTATTATTTTTGAGGGTAATATCTTCAACTAGATACGAATTGTAGTCATTTAACGTATCTTTTTTGATATTTAAAAAGATTCTACTATTGAAATATCCAGAACTGAATTAATTTTAATGATTTACTTTAACTAAATGTACCAATCAAAACAAAGTTGTTAAAAAGATTTACTCAATTGAGTTTATTATAAAATTTGATTATATTTGTAAAAATCAATTGTTAATTCAGGAGAAAAAACAATCATTTTTTTTAGAAATGATTTATATAGCAACACGTTAGAAAAAAATTTGAATATTATAGTCTAATAGTAGCACACACAAACAGAGTAATAAAATTATTAAATTACAAAGTAAAATGATTTAATTTTGTAGTTGAAACCTATCATATCAAACTTCATTCGTTAATAAATATTTTGAAAACATTAGAAATTAATGATTTTAATTGTCTTTATGGAGACGATGTAATAACTAACTGTTTAATTGATAAATTAGAATTTTTTTTTCAATTTTTGAGAGTAATATCTTCAACTAGATACGAATTGTAGTAATTTGACGTATCGTTGAAAAAAGTAGGTCAAGTTAGAGCAGAGAAAATAAATGATAGTCACAAAAAAATATCTTCTCAGCTTTGCATCGAAGCTAAAACTTAAAATATAGTAAAATAATTTTAATAGGAATAAGAAATTTCTTCTTACAAGGGGCGACTAAAGTGATGAGATCCTTGATCTTTATTGAATCTAAATGAGATAAAAATCAAACGAGTTAAAAATTTATATCAACTTAAAAAGAATTAAGAAAAAATGCAGAAAATTCAATGCCATACGCGGGTTGGAACCTCGTACCCCAAGTGTGTAAAACATAAGTTTTACCAACTCAGCAACCGTACGTCGATACCGTCGGTCGAAAAAATTGGCTATTTAAGCTAGTTCAAATTTCAAAGTTATTTTTCTCGACTTAAAAGAAACAAACATATTTAAATAAGTTTAACTATCTATACTATATCAATTTTAATTTATATAATATTTATGAAAATCTGTACTCCCCTTGTCAGGTATTTTAAAATAAAATAAAATACAAAACCCAGAATTTTAACACAAAAATAGCAAATTTTTGAATACGGTAGTCATTTTTACCATGAAGACAAATCCAAAGGTCAAATTTTTTTTTCAAATTAAAGTATATTACATAAACTTTAATTTAAGATATATATAAAAGTGTCAGTATTTCCGGAATACTTTCAAAAATTAAATTGAAAATATCTTAGTAACAATACGCATGGTTAAAGTATTGGCCTCCCGTGTTAAAGAGGTATGATCCGATTTACAAAAAAAGCGTGCCAGATGAAAGGGTTATATAAATATTTATTATGAAAAAATAATAATATTGATCCATACATTTTTCCAAAAGTTATATAAAATATAAATTAAATAATATAACATATAAAATCGAGATTTTTTTCACGGAAATCGTACGTTTTTCTTTAACTTTGATGTCCGTTTTCACCACGAAGACAAGTCCAGAGGTCAAATTTTTTTTTTTCAAATTAAAGTATATTACATAAGCTTTAATTTAAGATATATATAAAAGTGTCAGTATTTCCGGAATACTTTCAAAAATTAAATTGAAAATATCTTAGTAACAATACGCATGTTTAAAGTATTGGCCTCCCGTGTTAAAGAGGTATGATCCGATTTACAAAAAAAGCGTGCCAGATGAAAGGGTTATATAAATATTTATTATGAAAAAATAATAATATTGATCCATACATTTTTCCAAAAGTTATATAAAATATAAATTAAATAATATAAAATATAAAATCGAGAATTTTTTCACGGAAATCGTACGTTTTTCATTAACTTTGATGTCCATTTTCACCACGAAGACAAGTCCAGAGGTCAAATTTTTTTTTTCAAATTAAAGTATATTACATAAGCTTTAATTTAAGATATATATAAAAGTGTCAGTCTTTCCGGAACATTTTCAAAAGTTATGTTGAAAAAGTTAATTTTTTGTAAAAAGTTACCATTTTGAAACCCTTCCTGTGGCCTGTTAAAGGGTCAAATGTTCACAAAAATATTGTTCATCAAATATTGGTCCAGCGAGAGCTAAGATTGAGCGTTCACAGACACAAAAAAAAAAAAATAAAAAAAAAAAAAAAAACACATCAAGGTAAAATTAATACTTTCTCAGCTTTGCATCGAAGCTAAAATATGCAAATACAGGTTTGAATAGGACGAAAGTAAAATTTTATGTATATACATCTATATGTATAATAATGATATAAACAACAAATAATTTATATTCTTTTCAAAGATTAAATTTTTCTCTTCTTTTACTCATATACCTTTAAAAAGTACATGTTACAAGAAGATGAAAAAATCTAAAAATCTCAAAATACATTAAAATTCTACTTGCTAGTTTTTTTTTTTTTAGAAAAACGATCTTTATAATTTAAATTTACAATAAGTTTTTTTTTTTGACACCTAAAATAATGACATTAATAACATTAAAGAAAGTCACCCAATGGTAACACCTTAATTAGATAATTTAAGTTATACTTTTGTTAAGATTATATTGTTGGCGTTGTTTTGTTATGTTAAAAGGTCACGGTTCCAGTTTCGTTTGAGTCGACGTGGTGAGTTATCAGGTATTGTAAAAGTATGCATTTTTTTATTAAAGGGTTTGTGTTTGTGTTAAGTTTTGAGTGGAATCTAGTGTAGTGTAAAGTAGCGAGTTCTTTGACTGATTTGATGTTAATTTCTTTGTGTAAGTTGTTGTTTGTCAAATAACAGTTTTCATGTCATTTAACAACAATTAGATGTTAAAAGATATCAAAATACAATTATTGTTTTATTATTGTATGTATTGATGTGTTTGTAAAACAGAACAAAGTTTTTCTCTCATATGATAAATTCAAACTGGGATATATTGCGTTTTAGAATAAATAAATACTACTTCGTCATGATTCAATTAATAAAAAAATAAAATATATATTAATATATTTTATTTTATTAATAAAAATTCAAGAATATTAAGTGTATTTTAGTTCCAATCCAATAATTTTGAATTTTTAGAAAACAAATTGAGTGACCACTTTTTTTTATGAGATATTTCATAGTATAATTAATTTTTTTTTCAATAAGCCACCACATTATATTGCTATTTGATTCAAATTTGAAAAATGCCAATTTTATTACTTTAAGATTTTAATAAATTTTGTCATAATTTCCATTCCACACAGTATATTTTTTATTGATTTTTACAGTATGGTCAACGTTGGTCATAAACTAATGTTTTTTTTTAAATATTTTTATACTTTTCCATTTTTCATTTAAATATTTCAAGTTAGAATTATTTCGACTTTAAAATATTTTGTAAATATTTCATACTTAAAATTCTAATTTATTAAATAATATTTTTTTTAATTACTTTATTTTTAAAAAGTGGATCACCACCGTCGTCTAATAATAATTGAAGTGTTATGAGATTTCCATGTTTTGAAGCAACATGAACTGGAGTTTGTCCATCATCTGTGGCTACATTTGGTCCTGCTCCAGATTTTAAAAGCATTAATGCACAACGGTCACCATCTTTGACCCTTGCTGCTATATGTAGAGGTGTTTCTCTTAACTTACCACCTAAAAAAAAAACTGTATTATAAAATGATTTTTTACATTTATTTCGCTAATTTTCAAAAGATGTAATGTCCATTTTTTTCAATATTTTAGGAAAACAAAAAAAGAAAAATAGACTTCTATGTTGTTTTTTTCCAAATCGACCATATTGAAGAGCAAAGCCTAATTTTCTTGCTAAAATTGACTCATAAGGTTTTAGTACTTTATATCTAGGCAAGAGAATAAACTCAGAAGAGAAATTTCTAGTGATTAAAAGCAATATAATCTGCGCTCACGTCTAATCACAAATTTACATTGTTAATAACATTCGGAATACTTGTATGAAATTTGCTATAAACCATTCATATGACACGGTACCGTATATTTTGCGATACGTTTAATACACGGTCGCCTCGTCTATTCCATCAGCCGCCTTATTACATCGCGAGTCCAGCCTGATTAGAGTACCTCCGCTATCTAGCTAGGGTGCAAAGTCCATCTACTGGAGCGCGGTCGGCCACTGAGCGCCGGCGGTAAACGATCTATCCTGCCTTCGACGTCCTACGCGAACTAACGCCACCCCGCCTTTTTTGCGACGTACTTGTAAGGTACTATCTATATATATTACTATTGCACTAGTGTATCATTTTTAATTTTATTTTGCTGTTTAATTTTAAATAAATAAATATTCATATATATTTCTTTATTTAACATTTTCTTGTTTTTTTCTCTCTCGGCTAGTGTCGCTACTTCATTTGTTCAACGCCTTTTTTTTTTGTTGTTTCCTTAAAAAGGGAAAAAAGTTATTGACACTTGGAAAAATTCCGTGTCACATACACAAGCTAATTAATTATGTATATTCTAATTTTAAAAACAAATTGTTACCCTTATGAGACATCAAAGATAAACATATAGTTATTTAAATATCTCGAGAAATTCTATTAAATGATATAAATTAATTATAATAATTATCGATTTATTTTTTGTCTTTCAACATTTTCTTTCTAACTAATTCTTATTTGAAAAAATTTAAAAAAAAAACTTTTTTTTTGTCTTGCGATTTTTGATGTTTTTATTAATTAAAGAAAAGGAGTAAAAGTTTTTAACCATTAAAAAGCAAAAATTTTCATATAAGCTTTATTTTAAATGTTTGCATACATTTCTTACTACAAAACTTTGAAACATAAATAAAAATTAACTAAATCACTTTTCAATTTGTATTTAGCCCACATTTTATTTCGTACCTTGTACATGAACATCAGCTCCATATCCTAATAAAGTTTCGATTACAGTTGGTTTAACGGATTCTACCGCAATATGTAAAGGAGTGTAATTATCCTAAAAAAATATATTTATTTAGTTATTGTACATTTAGTTATAATTTTAGTTTTGCATTAATAAATTAATTGCCTTATAGTTATTAACGAAGTGGACATAATGCCTATGCTCTCAGACCTGTTGGTCCATTGTGCGCAAATTGCCTTATAAAGTATTAATACTATATTCAGAGTTGAGAAATTAATTGATAACAAAATGTTGAAATTAAGTTAATTATGTGTAGTCTTATCAATTTGAATAGTAATTTAATAACTTTATGCTGCACTAAAAATAATCTAGTGAATTTATAAATATGGTTATAAAGTATTAAATAAGTATATATAAATAATTAAATTTGATACATAAAAGTTAATTTAAAAATTTTTTTAAGTTTAAATAAATAATTCGCCAAACAAGGAAAAAATATTTTATATATTTTACATTATTCTTAGTTGTAACAAACAGAAAATTTCTTTAGATAGTTTTTAAATATATAGGATGAATACCAGTTTTTGGCCACCTTAGTAATTGTAGTGCAAAGGCTACTTGATATTTGATTAGCAAATCATGAGTTAATAATTTACATTTGGATTGATTAAATTTTTTCTAATCACAATTATGGGTTTTAGAGCATATTGGTTTGAATAATTTTTTAAGTACTTCTAACTTAACTTAATTTGTGGCCAAAACCAGTATATCTACCTTAATCAAATCTGTCAGCTAAAAGAATCTCATTTCCATAAAATAATATTTATAATTTTAAAATACAATATCTAAAAGACAAAGAATATTATCTAATGTATTCTTACATTTGTTATAACATCTACTTTTTCTCCTTTTTGTAACAAGGTATTAATGATTCCAACATGCCCATAACGAGCTGCTGTATGTATACTTCTAGCTCCACTTTTGTTTGGCATATGAAGATATACACCTTTTTTAAATAACATAGTAGCACAGTCCGCATGACCATTTAGTGATGCTATATGCATTAAAGTACTACCATCTTTAGTTCTTTCGAGTATTGATGCTTTAAACTTATCCGCTAATAATTCTATAATGTTTGCATGTCCATTTTCAGCAGCCAAATGCATAGGAGTTCGATCTAAACACAAATACTATGTAAAAACAATATAGACAAAATATTACCAGAATATACAGTGAATATTACATAAAAAAAAAAATGAATTAACTCAATGTTTAGGGCAATATGAACGGTACAAATTAAGAAAATTTATTTTAATGTATCAAAACTTGTTATGGCAATATCTCTAATTCAATCACACATTGAAAAATTAATTGATAAAATATATAGGGTTGTACTAAATTTTTTTCAATAGACTGTACTGTAAAACATTTTTTTACGTATAATAACACTTAATTAATTTATTATTTGTCGATTATTTGACAAACCCAAACCATAAAATTGACTTTTAAAATATTTTTAAAATAGACATTTTGTGAAATGTCTCAATATTTATTTTTAATTATAATCTACCCTACAAATGTCTATTTGAAAATTTTTTTACATTTTTCGTAAATTTATAATTTTTTTTTAATAATTTAAACAAATATGATATGTTATGTTATTTGTATAGTCTTAAAAAGTATATAATTTTCATGATATTATAATTTATTATTTTAAGTTATTTTTATTAAAATAACTTAAAATAATAAAAGTTAATAAAGTTTATAAATAAGTTATTTTTTACATTTTTAACTTTATAATGCTATGACATATTGAAAAGTGTATTGAGCAATATAATTTTTTTATGGGAAATACTATTTTTTAATAATCCCTTTTTCATTCGACATACTTTATCTTAATTAGGATATTAATAATGAACTAGCAGATAATGTAGCTTTTGGAATAGTCCACCAATTTTTTAAAATTAAACAGTATCTAAAGATTTGCATCGAAGCGTTTTTTTTTTTGATAGTGATTTTAATCACTGTCAGATATCATTATACTTAATCCAACTATGCCACGTCACCACTGTGCCGCGACCCCCCTGTGCTGGGGTTTTTTTTAGATTGGTATACTTTTACGTGTTTTAATTATTAGTTACTTACCTTGATTATCTGTTATAGAAGCACTAGCCTTAACACTATAAAAATATTTGACTAAACTTTCATCACCGTCCGCTGAAGCAATGTGGAGAGGCGTTTGACCTTCACCCTATTTAAAAGTATAATTGTACTTTATTTAATGAATAATTTAGAATGTGCCAAAGTTCGTAGATTAAAAAAATTATATCTAAAGAAGCAACAGCACCTCACTCAGATTTATAAATTTAATAGACGAATAAAAACAAATGCCAGTACTATTGTAACTCTATTGTATCGTATAACCATTTTCTTTTTGAGTGCTCTCTTTATTAACTTAATAAAAAATTTGAAAATATAGTTTATTTCATTTATAATAATGAATACAATGGTATTGTTAACTGATTTTGGTTAAAATGTGAGACAAATGAAGTTGCTTCTTAAGCGACGAAATGTTTTCTGACATATCCATTTCTTCAAAAAACATTTCGAGCTCATTGTAGCTCATCTTCAGAGGGATAGTTACTATTTTAATGTTGCAACTATATAAAAATTTTTACCGTAAATATTTTTACTAGATTGAATTGAAGATATGGATATATCTGAAAATATTTCTATTGATAATTTAGTAGATTCTCTGTCAACTAGTTTTGGAAAATTACTGACATTTTGACTATCAACTCCAGCCCCATAATCTATTAAAATTTTAATCATATCGATATCTTTCCTTTTTGCAGCTAAATGTACTGCCATATCTCCTGATTGAGTTTTATATTTTAATTGTTCAGCTGCTTGTGTTGATAAAAGTTCTCGGCACATTGACTGATTACCAGTTTCAACTGCTAATAGTAATGGTATTTTACCATCCTAGATGAATATATATTTTTTAATAAATAAATAATTTTATGAATTGATAAAAATACCCCATCAGCAATTGTACGAATATCTTTACCGCAAGAAGCGAGTAAAACTCTTAGAATACTTGTTGCAGTACCAGTTTGTCTACTTGTTACCATATGAATGGCAGTTTGTTGTTTAGACTATATATAATAGTTAAAATAAAAGTGAGTTAAATCAATAAAAACAAATTACATTGATTTTTACGTACTCCTCCAGGGCAATACACATCTATTCCTTTCTTTGTTAGCAAAAGTTTTATCACGTCTTCTCTGGAATATGTTGCTGCTAAATGTAAAACGTTGAAGTTATCCTGAAAAAAATGTATTAAAATATATTTACCACACTTTATTCAAATAAAAAAAAAATAGTTTATTCTGTATAACTTTATGTTGAAGTACTTTAAAATTTAAATTTTAAGTTAGAATAAAAAAAGCTTTCAGATTTTCTCTACCATTCATTAAAACTTTACAACCCATTTTCAGTGAAACTTCAAAGTTATTTAGTAAAGTTAAAAATACAAGTAAAAATTTCGCGAAAGCTTATTAGAAAAATCTAAAGTCTAATTTTTCAAAGCAAAATGCTTGAACGGATAAGACAGAATATATATAAATATTCCATTTGATAGCATTCTTATGTGATCAATAACAATGGTTACCAAATAATTTTAATCTGAGTTTTTATCGCTGGAATCTATAAAATATTACTTGTGCTATTATCATGTCAAAATATTTTGAAATAATGGGTTATAATTTTAATGGTAATGAAAGTCACTTTTATATTAAATTAATCATGTACAATTTTTAGATAATAGCATTTTCATATTTCCCAGATTGTTTCTCTCGGCCGTCCTCTTCCTCTTTTCCCATTTATCTTCCCTTTCATAATATTTGTTACTAAAGTGTCATGTCTCATAATATGTCTCAAAAACTTAATTTTTCATATTTTCATCATTCTGATAATTAATCCTGGTTCTTCAATCATATTTAATATTTTCATGTTCGATATCCTTTCTCTCCAGCTGATCTTCATCATTTTTCTCCATGTCCACATCTCTAATGCTTCCATTCTTCTTTTATCTAGAGTGCTTAAGGTCCATGACTCACTACCATATAACGCTACACTCCAAACATAGATATTGATAAAAAGCTTTCTAATTTTAATCGATAAGCGCCTGCTTGTTAAAAGAATTTGTTTCTTAGTAAAAAACTTGTTTAGCCAAAGCTATTCTCTTTATTTCTATCGTGTATAACTTGTAAAAAATAATAATTTTTTTATGATAATTAAAAAATTGACGATTTCTTCCATAATAAAATAACTTTTACTCGCAAATCCATATAAACACTAAAAGAAAATATTTGAAAACAATCTTAATGCATATAAAATTACTATCAAGAATTTTTCAATTTATTTAAAAATAATTAATGTAAACATAATGAAATGTGTAATATACCATGATATAATAATAAAAAGTACTCTACTAAGAATCGTGATTTCAAAGATTATTGTTGTTGTAATATGACAATGTATTGATGACACTAATGAAGATAATACGTCTACCCCTCCAGTCTATGCCTATTTGTCTCATCGTTTTAAATAATCTTTTCCAATTAACGTTATCGAATGCCTTTTCAATATCCACAAACGCTATATAAGAGCTTCTATTCATATCTATTCTTCTCTCCAATAATATTCTCAATGCAAGTAACGCTCAATGACATTTATGAATAATGAATTTATAAACAAATGATATATGACATTTTTAAGATATTATACAAAAATCAATTCAATCCGTTCATTTTTCACCGATTTACATTTTGTTTCACACGCTCAAGACGTCAGAGCGCACAGCCCAAAATTTTTGTGACAATTTACGACATAAAAACGATTTTTTTTTCGATTCGCAAACAACACGGCCAAAAAAGCGCCAAAAATTCGAGATCCGGCCATAACTCTGATCGCTATGAGCGATTGAAATTCATCAAATTTTAATGAAAAATAATGATTTTTCGGTATACCAATAACACGTACACGTCCTATTCTATAATAAAACAAGGATAAAACGCTTTACTGGGAAAATTACTTAGCGCGGTCGGATTTTCAAAATTTTTTATAAATAATAAATATTTGGATTATATGGATTTAAATGCAAAGGATTTGGATATTCAACTATTCATCTTCGGCATTGTTATATGGATGAAATTACTAGAGAAATACAAGGAGAGGTGCCGTGGTGCATGTTGTTTGCTGACGATATAGTGTTAATATGAGAAAATAGGGTGAAAATTAAACAAACGCTAGAGGTGTGGAGATCAGCTCTTGAAGAAAAGGGTTTAAGAATAAGTAGAAGTAGGACAGAGTATATAGATTACGAGTTTGACAAAGGAGAACACGAGGTAAGTGAAATGAGGAAATCAATGACAATTAGCGGAGACGTGATAGCAGAGGTGGAGAGTTATTTAGGATCACTTGTGCAAAAGAGAGGAGGTATTGATGAGTTGAATTGGAGAGAAGCGTCTGGCGTCTTACGTGATAAAAGAATTACAATAAGGCTGAAAGGTAAATTCTACAAGACTATAGTAAGACCAGCTATGTTGTATGGTTCAGATTGTTGGGCATATGACAAGAAAGTAGAGCATAGAATGAGTGTAGTAAAGATGAGCATGCTTAGATGGATGAGTGGAGTGACTAAGATCACATTACATTTAACAAATTTAATTTTAATTTTCAGATAAGAGGGAGTATAGATGTAACGTCAATCGTGGATATGATGAGAGATAATAGACTTAGATGGTTTGGTCATGTTATGAGAAGAAAAGAATCGGAAGCCGTAAGAAGAGTTATAGAAATTAATGTTGAAGGAAGAAGAGGTAGAAGAAGACTAAAAAAGAGATGGAGAGATGTTATTAAATGCGATAGGAGGACAGCTGATGTGAGTGTAGAGGACGTGGGAGATCGTGCCAAGTGGAAGTTTAGGATAAGGGTGGTCAACCACAAGTAATTGGGATTAAGGCGTGAAAAAAGAAGAAAAAGAATGTTCAATTTTACTTTTTTCCCTTTGAACTTTTTTTTATTCACGCAGAGTTATTATTAAGATATTATGTTGTATTTGCGCATGGCATTATATTTTGTATATTATATCAAGAAATATTATATGCTATATATAAATAAGTTATATATAAATTTCAGGACGTTTGTAAGTATATAAGCTTGTTCATTCATTACCAGAATAGTACAGCATTGAGAATCTTATTTATATCATATATGATGTATAAGTCATTGAATTTATTGTAAACATTGGGATCCATCTATAACAACTATGCTGCCTAACGTCAAATCATAGTAACTAATACTTTTATCAAAATTAAATTTTTTACATAGTCCCAGGTAATGTAAAATACTGAATTTTTTTGTTATTATTCTATAATATAAATACAATTATTAGAATATTAATAATTATTGTGTATACCAGGGGGATATGGGCGGTTGCTTCCATTGAACTAGCGCTATGAATATTTATTTAAGGTCATTTACTTAAAATACGCCCAATAGGAATAACTTATTTACAAACGTCAAACTTATACCCAATACATTTAACTATATTTTCTTTTTGAATTTTCCTGATTTTAATAATTAAATTTTTATTATATTTTTGTTACACTTATTGTGATATAATATTTTTCCTGCAAAACATTTATCTTACCCGGCGTAACTGGGTAGTTTTACCGGAAACAGTGGCCTACTTACTAGGATGACCCAAAGAGGCTTACGCACAGAAGGCGCGTGATGATCGTAAGCCTCCTCCCTAGACAAGCCTAGTCCTAATTTTTTTTTTTTTATCAATCCGAAAATTGTTTTCAACAAATTTTTCACAATAAATGCCTTTTTCATTCTTCTCTATCATTCACCATAGTTTTGAGCTCCCTGTAAGAAGTGATTCTTGCATCCAGCATGTCTCCATGTCTCAACGCGTGTCCTATCAACTGCTATCTTTTTCTTTTTATATGTCTATCAATGTTCGTTTTTCATCCATTGTCTTCAAAATGTCTTCATTTGATTTTCTATTAGTCCAGCTTATTCTTTGTATCTTTCTCCAACACTACATCTACAGAGCTTCTAACATATTTTTCTTTTTCTTATTAATTGTCCAGGTATCACTTCCATATAATGCTACACTCCTGATATATGTTTGTATAAGCCGTTTTTTCGTTACTATGTTCATATTTTTTGATGTTAGTATTTTTCTCTTTTTAAGGAATGTATTCTTTCCTTGACCTATCCTGCATTTGATTTCCAATCGTCTGTTTTAATGCTACCTAAGTATTTGAAATACTGTATTTGGATCATTTTTTTGTTTCCTTATATTATATTAAATATAATATTAGAAAACAAATAAATAAATAAATAAATCTATAAATTATACACATGATATGTTTTTCTTGTAGCACACTAGAGCTTTCGTCTAGTTGCGTTTATTTTCAGACTATATTCTTTAAAGTCTAATATTCATTACACTTAACGCTGGATTATATTTAAGTGTTCTTCAAATGTTGCAAGAACGACTATATCTTCAATAAAGCGAAGCATTGTAATTAGTATCCCACCTATTTTCACTGCAATTTCTTTTTGTTTTAGCCGAAGTTTTATTGGCGTTTATTGCTCTTTCATAAATACATGGAACAACGCAGGTGAAAGTGGTCTCCCTTGTCTAATACTTTTTTGGATTCTGGCGGTCACTATTGTTACATTAATATTAATAATGGTTTCTCGTTATTCATAAATCTTATAAAAAATACGTCTGTCTTTAAAATCTATCTTTATTTCTTCCAAAATTTTTATGAGACTTGTCCAATTTATGCTATCAAATGCTTATTCTGAATCTACAAAATTTCTATAAGTGATTTTTTGCCTAGTCCTAATATAAATTACTAAACAAAATTAAACAATACTTCACTTTGTATGAGAAGTTTATAGAAAATTTAAAAATTTTAAAAATTTTTTATGCGAGTAATTTTTATTGTTGNATGAGAAGTTTATAGAAAATTTAAAAATTTTCAAAATTTTTTATGCGAGTAATTTTTATTGTTGGGTAATTTCAAAAAAAAAAAAAAATGAAAATTATGATTTCAAACTCTAGAAAAAACTATAATACATGAATTATAAAAATAATACCACTTTATATAAAGTGCAACTGATTTTATAAATACTATCAGCATAATAAAAATTAGTGTATATTTTTGTTAATGTTATAACAAAGGATAATAATGATTACAACCTTGTTTGTGTCTACAATAATGATCTCTTATTTCACTTTACGTGTAATATAATTAACACTTCTAATAATTAGAAATAATGCACAATTATTATACATTATATCTATATTCGTAGAACATAATTCTTTTCCAACAAAAAATTAAAATAAACAACTTAGAGAAATATTCATCAAAGGCATACTGTTTATGTATTATAATACACACGACTCAATCATACCTCGATTAATAGTCACTTTTTAAATCGTTCTTTACAAGAAGAAATCTTTCAATAATTTTTTGAAATCTTTTTTATTTCAATTTTAATAATAAAGCACATTATATTAACACTTATCTTAAGTATAAAAAAAAACCCAGCACAGGAGGGTCGCGACACAGTGGTGACGTGGTATAGATGGATCAAGTATAATGATATCTGACAGTGATTAAAATCACTATCAAAAAAAAACGCTTCGATGCAAATCTTTAGATAGTGTTTAATTTTAAAAAATTGGTGGATTATTCCAAAAGCTTCATAAACTGCTAGTTCCTTATTAATATCCTGATTAAGACAAAGTATGTCGAATAAAAAAGAGATTATTAAAAAATAGTATTTCCCATAAAAAAATTATATTGATCAATACACTTTTCAATAAGTTATAGCATTATAATGTTAAAAATGTAAAAAATAAAATTGAGAATTTTCACACAATAATAGCATTTGGTAGCCATTTTCACCTTGAAGATAAAATAAAGTCCGAAATTTTTTTTTTCCATGATAAAGTATATTACATTAGCTTTAATTTAAGATATATATAAAAGTGTCAGACTTTCCGGAACACTTTCAAAATTTAAGTTGAAAAAGTCAATTTTTTGTGAAAAAGTTGTCATTTTGAATCCCCCCCTGTAGGCAGGTAAAAAGTCAGATTTATAAAAAAAATATACCAAATGATAGGTAAAGACATCATGCATCTACAAAAAAAAGAATTATATTGATCCATACATCTTTCAAAAAGTTATAGCATTATAAAGTTAAAAATATAAAAAAGAATTTTTTTACAAAAATCGTATTTTTTTTATTAAGTTTAATGTCTGTTTTCACCATGAAGATAAAATAAAGTCCGAATTTTTTTTTTACCATTGTAAAGTATATTACATTAGCTTTAATTTAAGATATATATAAAAGTGTCAGACTTTCCGAAACACTTTCAAAATTTAAGTTGAAAAAGTTCTACTTTCTACATGCATTTTTTAGATTTGAACCCCCCTCGTATGTAGGAAAATGGTTGGATTTAAAAAAACAGTATGTCAAATGAAAGATGTATATAAATACTACTCCTCATGAAAAAATTGTACTGATCCATACATTTTTCAAAAAGTTATAGCATAATAAAGTTAAAAATGTAAAATACAAAATCGAAAATTTTCACACAAAAAAATCATTCGGTAGCCATTTTCACCGTGAAGATAAAATAAAGTCCGAAATTTTTTTTTGCATAATAAAGTATATTACATTAGCTTTAATTTAAGATATATATAAAAGTGTCATACCTTCCGGAACATTTTCAAAAGTTAAGTTGAAAAAGTTAATTTTTTTTTAAGAATTTTACATTTTAAATCCCCCCTTGTGGGCAGGTTAAGGGTTAAATTTATGAAAAAAATATACCAATCAAAAGGTAATGATATTACACATCTATATAAAAAAATTTTTTATTGATATGTTTATTTTTGAAAAAGTTATGGCACTTTTAAGTAAAAAAAATTTCGAAAATTTCGAAAATTAGCGATTCTTAAATTTGTAATTTTTTTGGAGGTTTCCCCCATTTACGGGGAACGAGGGCATTTTTTTCAATTTTTGAGGGTAATGTCTTCGACTAGATACAATTTGTGATCTTTTGACGTATCATTGAAAGAAATTGGTTCGGTGAGAGCTGAGAAAAAGTGGTAACAGACACAAAAAAAAAAAAATAAACACAACTTAGTAAAACCAATACCTTCTCAGCTTCGCATCGAAGCTAAAACTGTATTAATGTTATATAAAATGTCAAAATGACTTGTTTACTATTTTATGCTTACTTATTAAGAAACGATAATAGTGTAAGAATAAGACAATGATGAATATCGGTAATTGTATTATTCTTTTATATTACTTAATGAAATCAATGTATTTCAACTATGCTTAGCAGAGATGTACTGACGTCGCTTAGGCGTGTAGTCGATTAATTTTGTTTACATAATCCTTACCGAATAAGCCATAAATGAGCTTATACAGTTCACGTATGGATTAGCAATATACAACATATTACTCGTCATTGTTTGTCTACATATCCTTAACAAACAATGATACAATTCAAATCACTTTTCGCACCACGTTGTAAAGGACACCTTTCTTTCAATTAAATAACTTATATTATCACATGAAATTTTATTACTATGATTCATTATAACAGACCTAAGAGCCCTCTGAGATCTGATGAGCCCTTTGAAATCCGTCAAAGAGTCACTTCTGGTGATTACACTTAAGTAGTTAGCTTTGCTCATTGTTTTATTTTGCAGGTTTTTACTTTTTATCTAATACTCGTATTGTGACTTGATGTCTTCTTCTTTAATATAACTCTGTAGTATAATTTAAAATGCATTTTTGTTAAATAACTATTTATTTTATAACTATTTATATTTTATTTATTCATTCTATTTATACATTAATTCATACTATCATTTAAGATATTTTAAGAACCAAGAAGAATTATCAGGTAAGATTTCTAATCTATAAGAGTCAATATTTATATTATTTTATGACCTTTGAATCACATTCCGAATTAAAGTAACTCTCACTTTTATCCTACCTTTCAATTTTATTACATTTTAATATTTTATTATTTAGTTCAGAAGTAAGCTAGTAATTAACTTTTTATTTCTAATTTATTAAGTTTTGATTTACGATAAATGGAGACACATATTTTGGATTTATTAAATGTTTGAGTTTTTAATTTAATAGTAAATGGAATTTGAATTTTTAATAAAATTTAAAGTTTCAACTTTTTGAATTAATATATATATATAATATAAAAAGGATTATTATTATAAGTTAGCTACTTGATTTTTTATGAAATCGCTTTCATAGCCACAGAGTGTTTATTGTCAATTGCGGCTATCAATAAATATGCTTTTTGTATTTTAATAAACATTTAAATGCTATTTACTATTAAATTAGAAACTCAAACATCTTATTAAATTCTAAATTTTTTGCTATTTATTAAAACATAGTTGACATCCTTGTAATGCATAAGGGATGATAACCATAAGGGATATAAGGAATAATAACCAAAAAAAAAGGTATTTTATTATTTTTATAGTATAAGTAATTGAGTGGGTTATAATAAAATAATCACCTTCTATATTGGATCAAGACCTTAAAAAAATAGAAAGTTTTATAATAATAAAGATTTATTGATTTACTATTGAAAAAGTAATTTGGTTAAAAGATAAAATAGCTTTTTTAATAAGTTTATTTTTCACGAGAACTTACTACCCTATTACTAAAATAAAAATGGGCGTAAGTAATTATATAAAATTATTTTATGGAATAAATTATGATAATAAATATATATGTTTGTATAGATATAGTTTACTTTATAACTTAGCGTGACCAACAGATATTTATAAAAAAAACGTATATATAATAAATTTTTTTGTTGGTTTTAAGTCTAAAAATTATTTTTTGTGCATTGTGGCTTTAAGGATTATCTATTTTATAATTCACATATACACAGAAATGAGAATTTTAGTTCACATGATTTTAATAAAATAGTAAGGTTAATTAAAAAACAGTAGCACAGTATTGACGTGGCGCAGTTGGGACAAGTATAAATGTTACGTGACAGTGATTAAATCACTATCATAAGAAACGCTTTAATGGAATCTGTAGATAATGTTTAATTTTAAGAAATTGGTAGATTATTCCAAAAGCAACATCAACTATTAATTTCCTTAATTATATCCTAATTAATAGTTCTTTGGCTTATAAGTATAATATATGAATAAATAATAATTATAGTTATTAAATTTAGTATGAAATTGATATTCAAAAATTTAATACTGTAATTTTTACTTAAAGTAAAAAAAAAAAAACAAAACAAAAGAACTAATTAATTTGTTAATTATAAATAACCCAACCAAAAATAATAATTTTTATAATTTTATTATTTTTAGTGATTTCCTCCATTTACGAGGAATTAGAAAAACTTTTTCAATTTTTAACGGTAATGTCTTCGACTAGATACAATTTGTGATATTTTTACGTATCGTTGAAAGAAATCGATTCGGTGAGAGCTAAGAAAAAGTGGTAATAGATAACAAAAAAAAATCAATCTAACCTTATAGTAAAATTAATGCTTTCTAAGCTTCGCATTGAAGCTAATATACACACACAATGATGTTTGAAAAATCTTAAAACTTACAATATACTGAATTTTTTGTGTTACAGTAAAATCACAAAGTTTGATGGTGAACAGTCTATCTTTTTTTATGTCTATTTGTTTTATCGGGCAAGGAAATAGGTGAATGATTATTTTTTTGGCACAACTTATTATTTTTGCCACTGTCCGCTACATAAGGTGACCGAAGAATAAATACAATCAAAATCGAATTGTTTATCGATATTGATTTCTCCCAAAAATGCTGGTTATTATTGTTTTGAAATTATCATTAGAAGGGGTTTTTTCGACTGTGCTAGAGCGCACACGTTTCTTATTTTTTTCTCTTTATTAAATGATAAAATAGAACTGTTAACGTCAAACGACCGGGTATTTTTGTTTAAGCATCCAAGTAATCGGATAGGTGTCTTCAAAGATTGAATAAAGTTTTTTTTTATAATTTTATTTATGCTATTTTCTGTGTTTTATTAATTATTATATATCATTGTAATTTATTATAAATCAACTTAATTTTATTTATAAATAAAGAGCACATATTTCCTCTTTTCTTTAGCCCTAATTGTTTTACTATTTGATTTTGTTAAAATACATTTATTTTATTTTTGTCGTCAGCCTTTTTTGGTAGACATAGTTTTTGATGAAATCGTATTTTTGTTCAAATTTAACTTAATTTCTTTTTCAAAAATTAAATAAAATTTCCTTATCTTGACTAAATATTTATTTTGCCCTTAATAAATGTTTTTTCGTCTATATGTTGAGCATTGATATTTTTTTACTTTTTATTTAAATAATTTTTATTACTGGATATTTTAATGCCACTCGGTGTAATCGCAGCTCACACCCCTAATTGTGGCATGCACTGAAATAATTTACTTTGTCATACGATACAATTGATAGACCTATAAATGTTTATATATGCATTTTATATGCCTTAATGAATTAATTTAAATTATAAAATTTTGTATAAAGATTCGTCATGACTAAAATCATTGATGATTTGAAATTATTACATGCATACTCATAGAAATACAATTGAGTAATATTCAGTGCTCTAATGATAAATGAAAAATATGTTTAAAACGTAGTCTAGGAAGGCAATAACTTTTAAAAAAAATAAGTATTTATTACTGTCGAGGTACGCTTGGAAGAAGTGTAACGTCAAAACCATTTTATAGATAAAATATACATGGAAATTTAGTTTATTAAGGAAAATTAAATATTCTTAAAAGTCAAAGCTACACAATTTCACAAATCAGTTCTTCTGTAATAGTAATACTTTATGTTGTCACTGATGATGGTAGTACTGTGACAATTAGCCGATGATTTTTATCATATATGTTATATGAAAGTTATATGAATTCAATCATTGAAAATGTAAAAATTCATGCTTATTTGGAATTTTTTGGCAATGTCAAAACTATCTTATATAGTCGTTTTTATTTTCTGTAATATACAGCATGCTATTGCTAGTTAGTAAAACGTACGGCATACTCGGGGTCACCAATGTAAACTACACAAGGAGAGTTATTTTTTTTTCTAAATTTTTTTCAAAAGTTCTTTATATAATTATAAAATTTTGAAATTATATTTTAATTTTAATATATATAATTTTAATAATTTTTTGATATAAAATTATTAATTTTATAAATCATTGTATCAAATAATTGGTCAACCCCTAAAAAATAGATACTCATAATCGTTTAAAAATATTTTAAAAAATTCCATATCAAAATCAAATTTTTATTGAAAAAAAAAAGTCATCAGAAAAATTATAGACGCACTCATGTATACGGGTCATTCCATGTGAAAACCCCTAATGTATTATGAAATTTATATCATAGACTTCTTAAAGGTCATGGACAACAAAAATAATATTTTAGCTTCGATGCGAAGCTGTGAAGATATTAATTTTACTATAATGTGTGTGTTTTTTTTTGTGACTGTTATAACATGTTCTCAGCTCTCACCTAACCCATTTCTTTCAACAATACTTCAAAAGATCACAAATCGTATCTAGTCGAAGACATTACCTTCAAAAATTGAAAAAATTCCCTCATTCCCCGTAAATGGGGGAAACCTCCAAAAACATTACAAATTTAAAAATCGCTAATTTTCGAAATTTTTTTAATTTTTTTTACTTAAAAGAGCCATAACTTTTTTAAAAATAACCGAATCAACATAATTTTTTTTTTTATAGATGCATGATGTCTTTACCTAAATATACCATTTGGTATATTTTTTTTTATATCTGACCCTTTACTTGCCCACAGGGAGGGGATTTAAAATGACAATTTATTCACAAAAAATTAATTTTTTCAACTTAAATTTTGAAAATGTTTCGGTAAGTCTGTCACTTTTATATATATCTTAAATTAAAGTTAATGTAATTTACTTTATTGTGCGAAAAAAAATGTCGGACATTATTTTGTCTTCACGGTGAAAATGTCTACCGAATGCTATTATTGTGTGAAAATTCTCGATTTTATTTTTTACATTTTTAACTTTATAATGCTATAACATATTGAAAAGTGTATGGATCAACATAATTTTTTTATGAGAAATAATATTTTTTAATAATCTCTTTTTCATTCGACATACTTCATCTTAATTAGGATATTAATTATGAACTAGTAGATCATGTAGCTTTTGGAATAATCCACCAATTTTTTAAAATTAAACAGTATCTAAAGATTTGCATCGAAGCGTTTATTTTTGATAGTGGTTTTAATCACTGTCAGATATCATTATACTTTATCCAACTATGCTATGTCACCACTGTAACACGACCCACCTGTGTTGGGTTTTTTTTTATTATTGCTTTTTACTAGATAGCGCATTTTTTATAATTAAAAATATGAAAAAACAGCCAAATAAACTATCACTGTGGAACCAGCACTGTTTTACTCATATTAAATAATACTTCAATTTTATTCTTAAGTTAATAAATTTTGAATTTTTTTGAACATCAAAATTTTGATTTAAATTTTTTAAAATTTGCAGTATTTTAATAGCAAAATTTGAAGGTCAGAAAATTTTTTTTTTCTTTTCAGAAACTTTTTGTAATGTTCTTTTAAACCATATCATATTTGAACGATTTATAATTCTTTTTGTATCGTTTTACGGTCTTGAACACGCATTGTTTGATGAAAATATCTATTGATGTAATTAAGTTTATGAAGAAAAGTAATGGAGCTTTTCCGAACTTAGCCATTGCTCCTAGGATTTTTTATGAGTCCTAATAACTTAATCTACTACAAAACATTACTAACAGTTTCTGAAAAGAAAAAATAAATTTTAATTAAAAAATTTTTTTACTTTCAAATTTTGCTATTAAAATACTGCAAAATTTAAAAAATTTAAATCAAAATTTCGATGTCCAAAAAAATTCAAAATTTATAAACTTAAGAATAAAATTGAAGTATTATTTAATATGAGTAAAACAGTGCTGGTTCCAGTGATAGTTTATTTGGATGTGTAGTTATAAGCTCTAGAACATAGGCTGTTTTTTCATATTTTTAATTATAAAAAATGCGCTATCTAGTAAAAAGCAATAAAAAAAATATTATTTTTGTTGTCAATGACCTTTAAGAAGTCTATGATATAAATTTCATAAATTTCTGAACTATACCAGCAAACACATTAGGTGATTTCACATGGAATGACTTATAAAGTATACAGAGTGTTACAAACAACAAAAACAATAGAAACCCATTTCTATTTTTACTGAACACCCTATATAGTTATAACGAATATATATGGTCACAGAAAACTAATTACAACATAACAATATAGAATAAACTGTATTTAATATATTACTTTGAATTACCTGGTTTTTAGCTGTAACATCGCATCCCAGTTCTATTAATCTTTCTAAAAATGACGTTTTACTTTCTTTTACTGCATACATTAAAGGCGTCATACCAGTAACCTTAAAAAAAAATCACATTTAATTAAAAATTATGAGCTTGTGATAAGATGACATATTTTTAATGTAACATTAAAATTTAAATTAATAAATATGATAACACAAAGAAAATTATATTTGTATAATTTTTATTGATAAATATTCACTTCTGAGTTCTAATTTAGAAAAAAATAAATTATGATTTGTGTGATCCTATAATTTATCTATTAAGAGTGGTTGAGCATTCACTGACAACTTCAATAACTTTTGATCCAGTTAATTTTTTTGTGCTATTTTATTATAGATTTAATAATAATAATAATAAGTTAATTAATATAATTTTTATAATTAAATTAAAAAAAAAATTAATTTAAAAAATTATGAAAAATTATTAAAAAAAATTTAAAAATTGCCATTTTTGAGAATAGATTTAAAAAAATAATTTGATGAAAAAAATTCTCATTAATGTGTTTGGTAGTTAATTTTCAGTAAAATTTTAAAATTCGTAACTATTTGAATTTTTTTTTATTTATTCAACGGTATCAAACGCTTGCTATGTTATATTAAAAAGGACAGAAGTGAACACCAAATTTTCACACTAATTATGGTATGTATATGGATTTTTTCATGAAAATATTTAACATTCCAATTACTGGATTTAGTTCAAATAAAAACACCCACAATACCTATTATTTAATAAGTAGTTTTATCTTTTTAGAGATATAACTACTTATCTTACTTTTCTTCTGTTCTTATTTCAATACGTATTTCAATGTTTAATATCGTAAAATAAAATAACACATGGAGAATTAAAATTTTATCAAAATTTAAAATGATACATACATATAAGAATAACAAATCAATAGCCGTTCTTATGCGATTACAGTTTATTAGCTCAGAATTAGCTACCAAAGTAAAAAGAACTATTAAAATAATAACTATTTTTTTTTCTATATTATTTGTAATATAAATTTATAAATATATTTTTGGAGAGATTTTATATTGAGTTCTCCACAGTTACAAATGCAAGAAAGAACTAAAAGAGTAATGACCCTCCAAAATTAATATTATTTTCTACAAAAATTGATCTCTCACAATAATAAAAATAATAATGGAATGGTATATCACTCTCTTTTTTTAAAATTATTATATGTTCCTTATTATAAAATAAGAAAAAATGGAAGAATAGAATTAAAAAAACCCAGCACAGGTGGGTCGTGTTACAGTGGTGACATAGCATAGTTGGATTAAGTATAATGATATCTGACAATGATTAAAATCACTATAAAAAAATACCTTTCGAAGCAAATCTTTAGATAGTGTTTAATTTTAAAAAATTGGTAGATTATTCCAAAAGCTACATGACCTGATATTTCCTTATTTATATCTTGATAAAGATAAAGTATGTCGAATAAAAAAGGGTTATACATATTATTTCTCATATAAAAATTGTGTTGATCTATACCCTTTACAATAAGTTTTAGTATTATAAAAAAAAAGGTAAAAAATAAAATCAAAATTATCACACAAAAATAGTATTTAGTAGCCATTTTCACCATGAAGACAAAATAAAGTCCGAATTTTTTTTTTTTCCATAAGAAAGTATATTACATTAGCTTTAATTTAAGATATATATATAAGTGTCAGATTTTCTGGAAGACTTTGAAAAGTTAAGTTGAAAAAGATAATTTTTTGTGAAAAAGTTGTCATTTTAAATCTCCCCCTGTGGGCAGGTAAAGGGTCAGATAAAAAAAAAATATACCAAATGATAGGTAAAGACATCATACATCTATAAAAAGAGGAATTATGTTGATTCGGTTATTTTTAAAAAAGTTATGGCACTTTTAAGTAAAAAAATTTTTAAAAATATCGAAAATTAGCGATTTTTAAATTTGTAATTTTTTTAGAGGTTTCCCCCATTTATGGAGAACGAGGGAATTTTTTCAATTTTTGAAGGTAATGTCTTAGGCTAGATACGATTTGTGATCTTTTGACGTATCATTGAAAGAAATCGGTTCGGTGAGAGCTGAGGAAAAGTGGTAACAGACAAAAAAAAAAACACATCTTAGTAAAACCAATACCTTCTCAGCTTCCCATCGAAGCTAAAAATACGTAGAATCAGTGACTTTATTAAGTCATTATTATTTTTTTAAATCTTTTATTTAATGTTTGTTAAAAGTTGTTAGAAATCGCGAACATTTTAAAAAATAAATATTGATATACAATGGTTATATATTTTAAAGTCTTCCTGTACTTAGGGCACAACTTAGATCGTAAAAAAAGATTGTCATAAGAATGATTATTATCTCTAATATATATTATAATTATTATATTGTTGTTTCAGTTTTTCTAATAAGGTTATGGTAATTTTGAATGAAAAAAAAAAACCATGAATGAGTTAAATCTTTTGTGGATTGTCGTATTGTTTAAAATGCACTATATGCTTATGGAAACGTCATCTCATAACCGAAAACGTGGATACTCCGTAAAAATTTCAAATAAAATGAATCATAAATGGCAATACTAGATTTTTGAGATATTTTCTTCAGTGAAAAAAATGTCAAGAAAAAAACATCTTCAATTAGATGTATTTTACGTTATTTTGATGTATATGAACAATGCTGAGCGGTTATCTTGAACAGACACCAAAAAAAAATGTAAAGTAAGACTCCAATATTAAATGAGTGGTTGAAGAATATCAAAATGTTGACCTTTTTACAGGTTTTTTATGTGTTTTAAAATCATGAAGCTAAAATCAAATACCTTATATAGATAATAAAAATATTTCATACTTTTATGTTTTATTTCACTCTTTATGAATACTATTTTATAACATTTGAATTTTAGCTTAGATGCGAAGCTGAGAAGGTATTAATTTTACTATAATATGTGTTTTTTTTTTGTGACTGTTATAACATGTTCTCAGCTCTCACCTAACCCATTTCTTTCAACAATACTTCAAAAGATCACAAATAGTATCTAGTCGAAGACATTACTCTCAAAAATTGAAAAAAATTTCCACATTCCTTGCAAATGGGGGAAATAACCAAAAAAATTACAATTTTAGAAGTCGCTAATTTTCGACATTTTTTCAATTTTTTCTACTTAAAACTGCCATATGTTTTGGCATGCAAATTTAATAAAAAACTGTTATTTGGTGTAAATGTACAACGTAACTAAAATACATATTTTACTTATTTTAAAATAGTTAAATTTTATTGAATTTGAAGAATTATTTTTATAGTTTTTATTCCAAATTTATTTTTATTATTTTGTTTATTGTAAAATATTATTTTAAAAGAAAAAAATTATAATTAAAATTACTATTTTTTTCACTCGTTATTATAATTAAATATTATGATATTGAATTGCAAAATTACTATACTAAATTTTATATATTTTTTGTTATTTCGTGTAAAAAAGCCTGATTAAACAGTTATTTATTTCTTTATTCGTTTAAATTTACTCAATACTTCCAGTTAGTATTTAGTAAATTTAAATTAATAGTATACTTTTGCTTTTCATGTTATTTCAGTTCATATTCATTAAAGAAAGTTCAAATCATAATATTAATATATAAATTATAGTTTTTAATAGTTTTTTAAACTAAAAACAAAAAAAAGTGTGTATTTTGTACTCCAAGTTATTCTATACCTATATAATTATGTAGTGTAACAATATTTCTCTGGTTTGGTTACATAGGCAAGACATAACACGGCGTACCATTTTAATTGCAATAAAATAAAACTTCATAAACACACAAATGATAATAAGACCAAACGCACAAAACACTACGTAATTACTTAATGTTATTACTATTAATTTTTGATTAATTATTCAAATTTACTGAATAACCACCGTAATTACTATTAATAATAATTACGGTTATAATGGTGGCTACTATTACAAGAATGATAGGAAACACAAAAGACCAACTTTCCATTATCTTTATTTATATTCATGAAAATGAATGAAGCTATATTAAATAATATACATTTATAAATAACTAAAACAAACAGGTTCATTGTTTGAAAACATAAATTAGATCAGTTGTGTTTTATTGTACAACATCCAACCACAGATTATCTAGTCTGTATTAAGACTGACATGGTCCACGGGTAGTATTTTGAGATTAGCTTCCCTATAGAAAATATCACCACCAAAAAGAAACCAGGAAAACTATATGATACTAGTTATGAAAAACGAGTAAAATTTGAGATAGGTTTTAGGGCGTTTGCCCAAAGACCTATCATTTGTCCCTCCTTTAAACTAGACCTACAGACCATAAGAAAAAACACATTTTTTTGAGGTCTCCGGTTATCCTGTATATTATTACGGTAGAATATATACAAAAATAAATAAAGCTAAATTATTACTCTAAGACTAATTGATTAAATTTAAAATTTAATATTGATAACTTCCAAATACTTATTTGGAAAGTAATAATGTATCTATCCAAGGCGTCATTTGATACATTTGCGTACCTATAACTTTGTGTCATCAATTTTTCCTTTAAATTACAGTCTATCTGGTCTTGACTTCAAAAACATTCCAATAAGAGATAATATCATCTCCCACCCTGGGCCATCTTACCTAGTGAGTTCTATGCATATATAAAAAAAAAATAATAAACATTGAAATGTCGCCTTTATTCAAAAAATGTTATTAACCATTTATTTTGTCAGATTCTTTTTATAAAAATAATATTAATATCCTTATTAATAAATAAATAAATTAATAATATTATTTTAACAGAAATCTAAAAGTTAATGATAAATCAACCGCTTTATATGAAAAAATGTTAAAATAAAAAAATTATTATAATTTTGGTTTATGAAATATATCATGCAATACGAAAATAATATAACATTTTTTCATTTAAAGTATTTATCACTTAAACATAGTAAACTAACAAGCCAGGTTATTATAGAATAGAATGAATATCTAGCCACATAGACACGTTTTTTCGATTAGGATTTATGTATGTATGTTTAAAGTCCAAGTTAAAGTTTTCGTGAAGGATCGCGTGTTGCTGAACTATGACCTCTTCCGGTTGTACTAGTTTTTGTGTCCAAGCAACGCGCTATTGCTGTATTTTTGGGTTGGACACCAACCGCACACTTTATTTTATTATTCTTAGTCATAAAATAATACTGTGGGCATAATTTAAGTTTGCAACATGCATGTAGGTTAAGAATTCACGCAAGCACATTATTTTTATACTTACTGGGTCGACAACACCAACCAATGGAGATGACGTCACATCTTCACCCCCAGCTGCTACTAATTTTTCTACTATCTTGATTGCTTGATCCAAAGGTGGCCATTCTGACCTTTGACATAATTGAAGAATTTTTTGAGCAGCTTCTCTCAACGTTGCTCCTGAACTTGGGATTGTAGGAGGTGCTACTGATTCTACAATGTATTATATTTTCTATATTAATGTTCGATGAAATAAGAAAAATATTTAACTTAAAAGTATAAATAAATTACTAACAATATAAAAATAAATGTGTCTGATATATTCTTATCTATCATATCAATTATTTAATCAATTAAATACCATTATCAATAAGTTTTGAAAATTATTTTATATAAAACTATAAATTATAAATTATGAAATAATAGAACCGATAGATATAAAAATAAAAAATCCAGCATATTGGGATCGTGGTACAGTGGGGACGTAGCATAGTTGGGTCCAGTATAGATGATACCTGACATAGATTAAAATCACCATTACATGAAACGCTTCATATGAATCTGTAGATAATTTTTAATTTTTAAAAAATGGATATATTATTCAAAAAGACTTTCCTGAACACTTTCAAAAGGTAAGTTGAAAAATGTGTCATTTTGAATACCCCTGATGGCCGGTAGAGAGTCAGATTTATAAAAAAAAATATACAAAATAATAGTTAATAACTCATGTATCTATAAAAAAAAAAAGGTATATTGATTTGGTCTTTTTTAAAAAAGTTATAGCAGTTTTAAGTAAAAAAAATTTAGAAAAATTCGAAAATTAGCGATTTTTAAATTTGCAACTTTTTAGGAGATTTCCCCTCATTTACAGGGAACGATGGAAATTTATTCAATTTTTGAGGATAACGTCTATGACTAGATTCAATTTGTGATCTTTTGACGTATTGTTAAAAAAAATTGGCTCGATAAGAACTGAGAATAAGTGATAGCAGACACAAAAAAAACATATCATAATAAAAGCTTCGCATCGAAGCTAAAAATACTTTTCATAATTATCATAAAGTAATATGTTGAAAAATGACTATATCTACAATATGAAGGTAATTAATGAAATTCAAACATAATTTGTATCAGTTTTATCTGAAATGATATAATGTTTAGAACACAATGTTTTTTAATTCACGGAAATGAATAGACAAATAAATATAAAATGATTTTATTTGTTATGCAACCCAAATTATAAAACATTAGAAAATATAAGCAAACTTTTAATTTTAATAACTGAAAATTATGCTTATTTTAATTTCTATGAGGGATTTGCTTGGCCTAGTGAGTATGAACATATGTTTCAGCTTACGGAGTCCCGGGTTTCATCTTCAAGATACCAATGAGATTAATCTTGTGATTTTCTCATTGGTTTTGTCTGTTGCAAGTTGGCCATAATACCTATCTCGTCCATCATTGGACAAGCCAAAAATTATCTTTAAATACTTATCATGTTAAAAAAGGCCATCACTCCTTGTAGCATGTTAAGTTCAGGAAATAGAAGGATGTAAAACTGATCATTTTTTTTTTCATATTTATATTTTTATTAATTTGAATAAAAATTACTCTTAGTGGATTAATTCAGGAAGACAGGAGCAATGACGTCTACCCAAATATAATACACTTTTATATACATTGAAATTGATCAGGAGTCTATAGATTGTTTAGTTGGGTTAGAGCTTATGAAAATGGTCTATCTTCTCTAAAAACTTGTCAAAATATAATCCTCATGATCGCTTAAAAAAAGGATACAATTTACCTGACTAAAAAATTTTTAGAAGACTTTAATGTCTAAAATATATATAAAAAGAAAACTTCATCTTTTACCATCCCTAAATTATGGAGTTAAAAAGTTTGTCGTAATGCTTATAATATCGCCGCAACTAAAATTTAAAAATAATTTACTACTTATTTTAGTATAATTTTTAAGCTGTTTGAAAACATGTTATACTCTGGTTATCTTACGAATATAATTATAAAAACTTATTGAGTATTAATGTATATTTTTTAATTACTTTCAAAAGCTAAATTTTGAATATTTTTTTAAATTTTACTTTGTAAATAACTCTGGGACTCCACACGAGTATTTCTCAGTGAGGCCTAGTAATCATATTATTTCATTGGAAATAATTCAAACTATTGATATTTTATAATTTGTATAAATTTTAACGCATTATTTCCAGAAAAAAAAATAAATTTGCAAGTACGCTCACTGGTAGCAATACAAATCAGTATAATTTTTATAGCATGAGTTTTTTAATTTTAATAAAATAAGTAGATAATACTTATTCAATAATATTATTTAATATAAATATAAATTTAATTTGTAACATAAGAAATTGAATTATTAACAATTATTACAATGGGAGTGTTTAAAAGTTAAAATTATTTAAGATCGACTTATTTATATATAATAATTATAAACGTTTTATTAAATTAAAAAATTAGTACTTTATAGTATATAAAAAAATAAATGGTATCTTTATTTTTATATTAATTGTCATCATCATATCTTCTTATAAAAATATTACCAGCATGTTGAGACTTATCGAATTTTATTGTATTATTTATCTCTATTATTCAAAATTTGGTTTAATTTGTGTAAAAAATACGCATAAAATTATACTTAAACTTAAAAATGATCTGTTTTAAAGATCAAGAAAGTCTACAGAGTGATCCATTTATCACGAACTACTCAATTACTTGCAAAATAAATAAAATATTGAAAAAAATTATTTGGTTGCATATATTTTTTTATTTGTAAGCTATTAATTACATTTTAGCATCACCCCTTATAGCTTATAGGTGTATTAACTTAATTTTTTCAATGGAAATATACATATTTAATTAGCTTATAAAATAGAAGATAATTTAATTAAATAAATAACTAGTCGATAACAACTTTTGGACCAGTACTTCAGAAGTTATTCTCATTTTTATACCTAGGAGTGTAGAAAGACGTCCGGTAAATGGCTAATAATAAAAATAGCAGCATCTACTTCTAATCTCCATTCTTTACTTTGAATTATTAATAACTTCTGAAATACTGGTTCAAAATCGACTATTAATTTTTTAATTAAATTATTTTCTATTTTATCAGTTAGTTAAATATGAAATTTTATATGAACAGTTTATTAGATTAAACAAAGATGGACATTTGTTAATAATATGATACAATAATATACATTTAAATAATATATATGAAAATAATCTATTAAAGTAACCAAGGGTTTAATATAGTAATAATTAGGTAAAATTTCGATTTAAAAGATATTTTAAACATTTGGCACTAAGCCATCTAAATCCCCACAAAATTTATTTTAAACATTAAGAACTATCTGCATTAATAATAAAGTTTATTGTAGAAGTTAATTTCTATTTCAAAAATTACTTTTGTAATAATGACTACTAACAGCTTATAATTACAAGCTGAGTTAAATTTTTGTATTAAATAGTAATGTTTAGTTTAAATAATGGATAAAATAGCAAATTCAGGATTTAAAATTATTGTATAATATCATTTATTATTAAAATGAAATTATTATTCTTTGTAAATAGTTTAAATGTTCATTTTTACGAATTCTTTAATTATATTTTGTAGAAATAATTTTTTTACTTATGAATTGTATAGTAAATTTTAATTTTATTAACAGATAGTTTTTTTATATTAAAAAAAACAAATCGTTTTTCGATATTTATAACTTTTTTAGTTAGTATTTTAATAAAATAAAATAATTTAAAATAAACACGTGCAAGTTTGTCACCTTTATTTTCGTCATTTTTCATTTGACCTCCGCTACTAGTTTTATCTTCTCCTGAAGCTGCAGTTGCTGCGGTAGCTACTGACGCTGCTAAAGCAGCGGCTGAAGAAGTTGAAGATACAGGTGGCTGTCTACCTGTACCCGAACCTCTCTTTCCAGATCCACCTATCATGTTTCAGTGTATTTTAATATCAAATTTACATTTCACTATCTGAATTTAATTTGTTAATCATATTTTGATCTTTTAATACAGATACTATTACATCTTTTTATATTTATTTATAATCACAATATATATTTTTGAAATAAATCTATACAATAACATAGTATTATCAGAATGGTAAAAATATGGAGTTAAATTTTACGTAAAGAGCGGAGTTGCTTCGTGACTGGCACTCTGAACAGTTATAAACAATAATGGTGCTCGTGTACGATACACTAACTACGAATAGGGCGCTACACTTTCGTAGATTTGCATGTCTCTATGATAAGCCAATGAAAGTGAACTTGCCTGCTGAAAAGGTAAAAATATACAGTAAAATAGGCAATATGCTTAAAAGTTTGCATGCTACTATAGATTAAATTTTTTACTCTTTCTTTACATACCCTGCCATAACATAAAGTTCAAGCTCATTATTAATCATCTATTTTTTGTTTTTGATACGTCTTCTCGTGTAATACATTAAAATGTACTTCATTATAATTGAATGCTAGTCCACCAATTTTTAAAAATTAATTTATAGCTATAGAAAAATTTTTTAATTTTAAAATATTGTTGAGTGGTAATGATAACCACATTCACAAAAACACATAATGTTTATTTTGCAATCTGAACAAATCAATCAATTTTATTTATTATGCAAGGAAGAAATAAAGTTGAAAGATGAAATAATAACAGTATGCAAAACCGAATACTGATAGATTTTGGTAAGAAAAAAACAGTTATTTGCAGCAAATATATCACTACATGTCTTGTTAGCTTCTTTATGTATTTGTTATTTATTTTATGTAAGTATTTTTTATATTACTTGAACATGCCTACGGCGAAGATTGATGGAGTGCAAGCATCTGAACAACATTTTTTTCTACGCAAAAAAATACTGTAAGAGATATTGATAATCGATTTATTTTAAAACTTTCATTTAGGGAAAAAAAATTTTGAGTGACACTTATAACATAATATGAATACGGTTTTTCAGTTTGAAAAAAAAATTAACTCAAAATAAAATTTTAAGAAAGAAATATAAAAATCTCGGTCATATGTCACGCATTAACAAACCATTTAATTTACCTAAATACATTCCGACTCTTAATATCTGACACACCACGCAGTGGTTCAAGTATTAGGCCTGATGGAAAAATTGCACGCTACGTTCAATGTATCAGCGAAAAAAACAAATTCAAAATCTCTAAGCGATGTTTTATGAATGGTGGAATGATATAAGACAATTTGGTCTTAACTGTTTAACGTTTTTTTCTGCATCAGTTCGTCATGAAAGCAGATGTATTGACAAATACTTATAGATCAAGAACATAGAAACATAGCAATATTAAAAAATGTTAAATCAAAACTCATTACATTACATTGAATCAGCGTAAGTAATTAGAAAGAACTTCTAGGTTGACAATCTGATAACAGAGACTCAAACAATAAACAAATTCATATATTTAAATTCGTATATAACTTATTTATATATAACATATCACATTTCTTGATAAAATATACAAAATACAGTGTCATGTACAATTACAAAATAATATCTTAATATAAACTCTGCGTGGATAAAAAAATGTTCAAAGCGAAAAAAGTACAATTGAACATTCTTCTTCTTTTTCTTTCTCGCCTTAATCCCAACTACTTGAGGTCGGCCACCTTTATCCTAAACTTCCACTTGACACGATCTCCTGTAGTGAATCAAAAAAAAAAAAATAATATTATTTGTTGTAATTTAAAAAGGGGGTATTACTTGTATTAATTTAAAGAGTACTTTGAAAGTTACTTAAAAGAAATAAATTAAAAAGAATATTACGGGATTTGGATGCTTATTTGATCCACTACTTTATTGTATTAATAATATTATTACTCAGGGTATGAGTACGAGGGTCTGTAAGAAAGATAGAAGATGATAGAAAAATAAAGTGATCTTTATTTTATTAATATGGGATTCATTATAATTAATTGTCAATTTTTATATATCAATAATTCCACGAGTTTTGACGGTTATCGGTGATAGGTGGGATTGAGTCACCTCGTGTGTCTACCCAGAGTGGTATGGTAGGTATACATTTGAACCTCCAACCTAACTCCTGAAATAGACACGTATCAACGATATAACTCTGCCAAGTAACTCTGTACAAACATTATCGATTTATTAAATTTACTTGGTATCTTTATTATTATTGATAATCACTTGATTTTCCTGTATGCCGACTTAATCTATGTACTCATAAAATTTTAATTCTAAACCTTATATATTTTTGGTGAATTCATTAGATTCTTACTATGATATTTTCTGTGACACTCTTAAGTAAATAGATGTTGTATTTTTTGTACAAATATAATTGCGAAGACGGCGGATCACTTCTTGCATATATTTCGTTATGTGGAATGATCGAGCGTAGTGAGTGCCTCTGTGAATATCTGACTGCATCTATCTTTTAATCAGTGCTCGAAATGAAAAATTTTTTGAACCAGAACGAATTTTTTTTTTAGTACATACTATATACATACTACATACTAATGTATTTATTTGACAAGCCGGAACGATAAAAAAATTTTTGTCGTGAACCGGAACTGCGTTCCGGTGTGTTCTGGTCCATTTCGAGCCCTGCTTTTAATGCTCTTTATTTTTGGCTTTTTATATTAAATTTGATCATGGTTCAAAGGCAAGAAGTGATCACTGACGCCATCGTTATTTTTTTATTAATCGTAATTTATTACACTTTTATCAATAATGATATACATATTATAAAATACTATCATATCTTATATAATAATTTAGACATAGTTAATTACGCTACATCTTATGTGCTACCATTACATATTGTTTATTACTTCCTGTTTGTTTTATAAATTAAATATATGCTTTTTTCTACGAAATTTCATTAGTATATTTAAACATTTAAAAGGTACATATATATTAGGGTGTCCCTTATTTTGAAAATTTTGGAAATTCCTCGGGCTCACCCCCCAAAATTATGTGTATACATATAAAAAGTGGCTACAAAAAATTCCAGGCCGATCAGATAAGTTTAACCCGTGCCGACTTGGCGTTGAAAATCGGCCAAAAGGGGTACTTTTTTAGTTTTTAGCAATTAACTCGTAAATTAGCACTCTCACAAAAAAAATATTAAAACTAAATTGTAGATCTAATTGTTTTGTATAAATTAAGTCCTTACAGTTTTTCTTTTAAGTCCATTAGTTTTCTAGAAAAATGTCAAAATATATAATATTTCGTAAAATTGCCGAAAATAAGCATATTTACGAGTATTTTATCATATATGACGAACCATATGTGATACGACCTAATGTTTCATACAAAAATTGTTTAAAATTAAATTTTACGAAATAAAAGTATTAAGTACAAATTTCATTGAACCGATCGTTTTATTGCTATAGCTGAATTAACTCGATCATATTACGATTTTTACTAAATATATGAATTTTATTGCTTAATTTAAATATATTTCCTTTATATTGTAAAGTGTTGTATTTGTTTGACTTAAACTCATAATGATACTTACTTCTCAATATTATTGTATAAATTAAAAAAAAGTTACTATATAAAATACAAAATGTTAAATTCAAAATAATTCACAAATTATAACAAAAATATACATTAAAAACTATGTTTTAATGTTTTTTTGTTGCAATTAGGATATAATATTCTATGCTCTTGAACACACAGTGTAAAAGTAACTCAGCTTTTTCATCGTTTACAGTTAAACTTTCATGAAAATCTTCCATTACCTTAACCGCTTTATCTGCAGAGTCATTTACTACTTTAAGTGAACATACAATTTCTTTTTCGTGTAAATAAAAATTATCAGTATTCCAATTACTTGGATCCAAATTTAAAAAATTAGTATTGATATCGAATCGTTTGAAAAATTTCATACTGCTTTTTGACAAAAAAGAAGCTACAGTTTTTTCTAAAAAAAAATATCAATCACTCAATAGTCATCAAAAAATAAAGATATCAAAAATTATTATACATGAAAATGATTTGTCAATATGAACCGATGAAAGAATAAAACGTTTACTAGGGTTTATTATTGACTCATTATTAAGGGATACAACCATTAATTTTTTTATTTCGGTTGAAATGGAATCGTCCATTTCCCAGAAAATATTACACTCGCGAATAGTCAATACTGCTTTTGCTCTTATAGTAAGATTAACAATTCTTAGGTTATAAAAAAAAACTTTTAGAACTTGTCCAATGGATGGAAGTTTTGAACCTAAAATTTGAGTAGTCAAAGACCCTATTAAAAATATTTTATTGTCATTTCTTAATACTACGGACATTTTTACGTACACTAAAAGAAAAACACAATAGGAAGCAGTTCAACTTAATACGCGATGTGAGCGACTAAAGTGGTATAAGTATAAGTTCACTATATCTATTGCTGCGATTTGTAATAAATTTACGATTTCCAGAGTTATTTATAATTTAAAAATAATAACAATACATTAATTCAGTCATACCATAGTATTATCGCCGTACTTGTACGATAAGTGTTGTAATGAACCAGATGATAACTAACAGAATCTAGCATTAAAATTCATATATTTAGTAAAAATCGTAATATGATCGAGTTAATTCAGCTATAGCAATAAAACGATCGGTTCAATGAAATTTGTACTTAATACTTTTATTTCGTAAAATTTAATTTTAAACAATTTTTGTATGAAACATTAGGTCGTATCACATATGGTTCGTCATATATGATAAAATATTCGTAAATATGCTAATTTCGGCAATTTTACGAAATATTATGTATTTTGACATTTTTCTAGAAAACTAATGGATTTAAAAGAAAAACTGTAAGGACTTAATTTATACAAAACAATTAGATCTACAATTTAGTTTTAATATTTTTTTTTGTGAGAGTGCTAATTTACGAGTTAATTGCTAAAAACTAAAAAAGTACCCCTTTTGGCCGATTTTCAACGCCAAGTCGGCACGGGTTAAACTTATCTGATCGGCCTGGAATTTTTTGTAGCCACTTTTTATATGTATACACATAATTTTGGGGGGTGAGCCCGAGGAATTTCCAAAATTTTCAAAATAAGGGACACCCTAATATATATCTTATTTTTATTGACATACATTTCATTTTGTGTGATTGATTGATTGAAGTCTTAAATAATACATTATGATATTAATGATGTACTATGTATATCATTACACTCCCACGTCCTTTACACTCACATCAGCTGTCCTCATATGGCATTTAATAACATCTCTCCATCTCTTTTTTGGTCTTCCTCTACCTCTTCTTCCTTCAACATTAATTTCTATAACTCTTCTTACGGCTTCCGATTTTTTTCTTCTCATAACATGACCAAACCATCTAAGTCTATTTTCTCTCATCTTATCCATGATTGACGCTACATCTATACTCCCTCTTATCTGAAAATTAGAATTAAATGTGTTAAATGTAATGTGATTGTATTTTCATCACTATATCAAATTTATTTTATATGTAATTATTACCCTATAAAGTGTTAAAATAAAATAAAATGCTTTTAGATTTTATCGTCTTTATAATATTGTATTATATAGTCTAAACAATGTATATTTTAAATTATTGGTGTTTATTAAAAATTGCAATAATAATCACTGAATACAGTTACGTGAATCCCTATATATATTTATAGCGGTTACAATACATATGCTTGGTGAGTGTTTTAAGAACATTTATAACTATATTTTTTTCATTTATATTGTTGTTACACGTTGTATTTTCATTTACTCCATTTGTTAAACATTATTAATTAATATTGTGAAAGATACTGAGGTCACATATCCACTCGTTTGTAGCCCGGACTACTGACATTGAATTAACAATAAATATTTTTGTACGATGGGTGTTTTACATATAATTTTGGTATCTTAATTTTCGTAATATTCATTTAATTACATAGTCAAAAAATAAGCTTAATCTTAACAATTATTTGCCTATCGCCAATTGTTATTATTGTCATTACATATGTAAATTTTTTTGAGATATCTATTTACTGTTTGTGTGTAATAATAACGTCGAGAATTTTATTTTTATTATATAATGTTAACAGTATATCAATTACATATTTTATCTAACTTTTAACATATTTGGGAAAAATAAAAATAAATATCGACAAAAAAATATCTTCAATATTGATAAATTTAATGTGGAAAAATGTTATACTACCATTAATTAATTTTAACGATAATCTAAATTTAATAAAGCAAATATTACGAAAATGGCTGATAGTAAGTGTATTAAAAATTTGTTTGAAAGGGTAATAGCCGAATATAATAGGATTGAAAGTATACACCACCGTCTGTTAAAATATAAAAATAAAACGTAATGTTTGAAGAACATAGATTACCCGGTTCACAACTGAGGGTCTCTCCAGACACTTAAATCTACATAAACTATACATATAGACCTATTCATTAATAAATAAACAAATCAATATTTATACGCAATAATGAAAGATGCTTCTTAAGCTATACTCCTTATTATCTTCACTTAACATTATTATGTTTTCATCTGTATTTTTTTGTTCCTTAATAATTTAATCGTACTACTATATTCAAAAAATTTTAAATTGGCAATACAGTTCGACAATACAATACAATACATTTATTTAAAACTTGTTTAAATTTACTATCTATGTAGTATGAAGTACAAAATTCTAATTACATTAAGTCAATAATAATTCACTACAGACCCAAATATTTTATATTGATTAAAAATATTTAAAAACGTATTTCAAAGAAGAAGGTCAAAATAAAAGCCCTAAATCTAATAGATAATTTAATATAAATTTTATATTAGTGTAATTTAATTCAATCACAAAATCTTGCTTAGCCTTTAATCTTTGAAATAGAATTTCTACGATTTTATTTTGGTTAACGTACGGAGTTGTACATGTTACTCAACATAATATAACTTTTTATAAAATTAATGAAAAAATGTTTATTTAATTTTAGTAAATTAATAGAATGCAGTTTTTTTTCTTAAGGAGATGATTTAAAAATAATATTTTGGGTATGATTTATATCTTTATTAAATATAAGTGTTGTAAATGAGAGTTATTTGTTTTATCAATAAGTTTGTTTCAGAGGCCTATAATACATGCAAATACCCAAAACAGTCCTTCGATACGCATGCTATGTTTAGCAGCTGTAAGTATCAACTAAACATAAAATCATAGAAAGAATAATTTAAAATAATTAAGTATATTTTATTATATGTAATAAAAAGTGAAATATTAATTTAAAATAAAAAAAACATTAAAAAATTTAACTCAAAAAGCCATAAAATTACTAAAAAACATATACGTATTTCTCGAACAACACTAACATCGTCAGTGCTAAACAAATATATGGTTTTACATACAAAACAAAGTATTTTAGGATATCAATCTATTATAGTATTAAAATTAAAAGCTGAGAATATATTGATTTTACCATAATGTGCGTTTTTTATGCCCGTTCACCAGAATTCTCATCTCTTTCTGAACCGGTTTTGATGTCCGATTTTTCAATTTTTTGTTTAAATAGTTGATCTCAGCGACACTAATTTCGAAAAATTATATGCAAAAATGAGAAAAATATATTAGTACTTCGTAAGAGTTTCAAAATTTTGGCAAAAACGCGCAATACTTTAAGGTTTTTTTATTTAATGTTTTATGATGTTTGTCTAGAGATATTCTAATGGCATTCTGAAAAACTTATGTACAGATAAAGTTTGAAAGAGACAACTCATATTTGTAAGCATAATTGTTATAACTCCATCTTTAAAAATATTCCGTAACGTCTGTTCTATTTTATTCTACTTGAAATCAAATTTTAATTTGATTTTTTGAACTATATAAATTAAAATCTTTAATTTTATATAGTTTGAAATAAATTGCTTCTTTTTTGAGCTCATAATCCAATGTAGTACCATTTTCAATGAAAAATTAAGTTACTGTTTTATGAATTTCAATTGTGTGGATTGCGCAGCTCTAGTCCATGGGGTATAGACAATATCGTTCGTAGCATAAACTGCTGTTAATCATTTTTGAACCTCTCAGAAAATTTTTTAAGAAATAAGGAGTTTCTAAATCATAAATTACAATTTTCAAGTAATTTCTACAAACTACTACATCATTAAAATTACTACAATTCATGCTTTATTATTAATTTTTAAGTAAAAATTTATTCAACTATTCAATTATTGAAACTTATCCAGTTCTTTTTTTTGAAAATTTACTTAACATATTAAAAAAATTCAACTTGAATCTTTAGTAAGTTTAATAAATTTTATGCTAGTCACTAAAAATATTCAGTTACGTTTCTATTATATAACATTTTTTTCATATCATTTGCCTATTAATAAGTAGAGTTTGTCGATGTGGAACATGGAATCATTCGATTTATCAGTATAGATAAAAAAATTATTGTTTTTATAACTCATAAACTCACTAAAACTGATAGACCAGCAAAGACAATTTCTAACTTTTACATCATACCAACAAAGACAAAAAATGATAAAAATAAATCTAAATGATATACTATATGTATAATGTCAATTTATTCTTAGTTAAATGGAGTTGAACTATTTAATTTGAATACAATACAATTATATTAAGTAAAATAAATTATTTATTGAAGACAGAAATAACATTTGTATAATATTAAAATTTGTAATAAAACTAACATCGGTGTAACATTGATAAAAAATATTCACTGAATATTTAGAATCATTTAAATTAAATTTTAGATTTAAGATTTGTTTAACATTTAATAGATTCTGCCCGCCCTACCAAACTATTATAGTTGGGTAGGGCAACAGGTTTGTATATGATACTAGACTTTAATAGTATGATTAATAATATTTCATTGTAAACATAGGTTATCAGTAATCAATATAACATGTTTTTTCGTCGATGTAATAGTAACAATTTAGTAATACTACAATAAATTATTTTAAAGTAACTAATATATAGTTTAAAAGTCTAGAGTTAAATTTAAACTATTTTTTTCTTATTTATACATCTATTCATAAGAAACCTTACAATCAAACATATTAATTTGTTGTGTTCTGAAATATTCATAATAGAATATGTTGCCTTACATACGCAATATACAGAAACGTACACTACCAGCTGCAAATAAAATAAGATTGTAAGTATCTTGATTTTTTAATATTACTTTAAAATTTGATTTAATTTATAAAACCACTTATGTTTCATATTATTAATATAAATAAAAAATAAGTATTCTACAAGCAAAATAATTAATCAAATTAATGAACTGATTCTATTTACTGACCAAGATGACAATTATTATATTATAAATTAAAAATTGCGTCCATTATTAAAATGCAAGATTGGAGAATTAAAAATCATTGTCTTTAAAAAAAAAAATATTATAAAATAAAACCAATAAAATAATTTAACTGGATAAATAAATGACCTCATTTGACACATTGGCATAGTTACTATAGTATTCATTTTAAACAGATATATTTTTGAGTAATTGAAAGTTTTTATATTTATTTTTAATAGCGTAAAATCATATTCATATACTTGTTGTACAGTATTTGAAATTACCCTATTTAGTTAAATAAATGACTAAGTTGAACTTTAGTACTAGTTAATCACTTCTACTAAGCCAAAGAATAAAAGAGAATTGGAGTATCAACTTCAAGTTTTGGGATAATTAAGTGTTAGATCTGCACTAAAATAAAAAATATTTTTTACGCTACTATACAATACTATAAAAAGTTGTACAAATTGAGTCCCTTGAAAGTGACTAAATGCATATAATTACGTGCCTTATTAACCATCATTAGATATCATCTATTCTTATCCCAATATACTATGTTGTATCCCCACTGAGCTGGGATTTTTTATTATTTGAAATTTTTTTATGTGTTTTTATATTTCTAAAATTATATGTTGTTTTAGCTTCGATGCGAAGCTGAGAAGGAATTAATTTTACCATGATGTGTTTTTTTTTTCATGTCTGTTGCCACTTTTTCTCAGCTCTCACTGGACCGATTTCTTTCAACAATACATCAAAAGATCACAAATCGTATCTAGTTGAAGACATTACCCTTAAAAAAATTTTTGTCCATGCAAATTACCAGCTCACACTGAATTGTCTTTGTTGGTTTATGCGATAACAAAAGAATAGAAGTATACTTAATAAATAAAACCTAACAAAGGGGGGGAGGTCTTGGCACAGTGGTAATGTAGCATAGTTGGGACAAGTATAGATGATATCTGACAGTGGTTATTATCACTATCATAAGAAACGCTTCGATGCAAATCTGTAGATAGTATTTAATTAAAAAAAATTGTGGATTATTCCAAAAGCTACATGATTTCCTATTTCCTTATTTATATCTTGATTACAACTTTGATGATTTATAAGTGTAATATATGAATAAATATAAATATATAATAAAAATTGATCACTTGTGGCTAAATAATTAAGTAAAATGAAAACTATATTAAAAAAACCCAGCACAGTGGAGTCGCGGCATAGTGGGGACGTTGCATAGTTGGGTCCAGTATAGATTTAATCTGACAGTGATTAAAATCACTATCATAAGAAACGCTTCGATGCAAATCTGTAGATAGTGTTTAATTCTAAGAAATTGGTGGATAATTACAAAAGCTACATGATCTGCTAGTTCCTTATTAATACCCTGATTAAGATAAAGTATGTCGAATGAAAAAGGGATTATTAAAAAATATTATTTCTTATAAAAAAATTGTGTTGATTCGTACACTTTTCAATGAGTTATAGCATTATAAAGTTAAAAATGTAACCAACCCAACCCAACATCAACTCCTATTTCCTTAATTATATCCAGATTAGTAATTATTTTAATTATATATTATATAATTTTTATAATTAATTATTTTCAAATTATTATTGATTTTTAATATGTTAAAAGTAATCATTTTGAACCTACTTCTTTTTGTTCTTTAAAGTGAAAGTTTTAATAAAAAAAAAATGAATTTATTACCATAACTTTTAACTCAACTTGCAAGTTTGAAATAATATCATTAAATAGAAAAAAATGAAATTGGTAGAGTATTTTAAAAAACAACAATAACACTTATTCCCTTAATTTTACCCCGATTTATAACTATAATATATGAATACATAATAATTACAGTAATTAAATTGAGTATGAAAGTGGTATTCAATAATATAATATTGTAATTTTTACGGAGATATTATATAAAAAAAAAGGAGTTGTATATTCATATACTTTTAATGCGTATACAAATTTAAAGGAATTGATGCAATACTATTTAATAAAAAAATTTTGTTATTTATGAATAAATACACTAAACAAAAGGAACTTTCATCAGAAAAAAAATATACTTTTTNAAGGAACTTTCATCAGAAAAAAAATATACTTTTCTAAATAAACTTTTCGTGATGTTTTCAAATGTGCAATTAAACTTTTTCTATTACTTCTAAGTTTTAATATTATTACTTATTATTAAAAAATAAGTATTTACATATAAAAAAAAATAATTAAGAACAAAAAAAATTGTATTTAATTAATACTGCTTTTGATTTTTAATACGTTAAAGGTAATCATTTTGCACCTATTTTTTATTGTCTTTTAAAGTGAAAGTTTAAATGAAAAATACCTTCTCAGCTTCGCATCGAAGCTAAAAAGTGAATTTGTTACCATAACTTATGTTCAACTTGCAAGTTTGAAATTGACATTATTAAATTGAAAAAAATGAAACTTTTAAGATTAATATGCAATCTGGAAATTTTATAATTACTAATTACAGTACATTTGTCAGAAAAATTCGATTTTTTTACATTTTTATCGTAATAGATAACTGAAATAGAAAGAATAGTAATCATATCCTAATAACTTTTGGTGTTTAAAAAAATTCTGCAATTGAAATATTCAGAACTTAATTAATTTTAATAATTTACTTTAATTAAATGAACCAATCAAACCAAAGTAGTTAAAAAGATTTACTCAATTGATCGTATTATCAAAGTTATAATTATAATTGTAAAACTCCATCGTTAACTTCAGGTGAAACTAAAAATCATTTTTTTTTTAAATTTATGATTTATATAGCAACATATTACAAAAAAATTTGGCATATTATAGACTGGTAGTAGCACACACAAATAGAGTTAAAAAATTAATAAATTATAAAGTAAAATGATTTACTTTTGTAGTTAAATACTTTTATCATATCAAATCTAATTCGACAATAAATACTTTAAGAATATTAAAAATTAATGATTTTAATTGTTTGTATGGATAAATCTGATTAAGCTACTTTTTATTTGAATAAGAAATATTTTTTTGATTTTTAAGAGTAATAACTTAAACTAATCATTAACTTAAATATCATAAACTTAAATGAATCATTTGACGTATCGTTGAAAAAAGTAGGTCTAGTGAGGGTTGGCAAAATAAATCGTATCCACAAAAAGAACCACATAGTAAAATAATATTAACATGAATATAAATTTCTTCTCAGGAAGGGGAGACTACAGTGATAAGATCCTTTATATTTATTGAAATTATTGAATCTAAATAAGATAAATATCAAATGATTTGAAAATTCTATTTTAACTCAAAAAAAAAAATGCAAAATTTTAGAAGTCATAGACGGACGGATTTGAACCTCGTACCCTAGGCGTGAAAGACACAGGTGTTACCCATTCGGCAACTATTCGTTGATTTTTGTTGCATGATAAAATTGGCTATTTAAGCTAACTCAAATTTAAAAATTACTTTTTCGACTTTAAAAAAGTAAAAAATGTTAATAAGTATAATTTCATATGTCTTATGAACTTTATTCTATGTCAATGAAATTATATAATATTCATGAAAGTCAGTTTATTCCCCTAATAAGATATTTTAAAATAAAATAAAATACATAACCCAGAATTTTAATAAAAAAATAGCATATTTCTGAATACGGTAGCCTTTTGCGCATAGAAGATAGGTCGTCGGGAAAAATTTTTTTTTTTTCATTTTATAGTACATGAAATAAGCTTTAATTTGATATATGTTTAAAGGACGCAGTATTTCCGGAACATTTTCAAAAGTTCAGTTGAAAAAGTTCTATTTTTTATACAATGTTTCAAAGTTTGAACCCCCCCTATATAAAGGGAAATTGTCTAATTTTAATAAAAAATATGTCATATGGAAGATGTACTTATATTGTATTTAGAAAAAAAAAATTGTGCTGATACATACATTTTTCGAAAACTTATAGCATTTTTAAGTTGAAAATTAAAAATCGAAAATCGAAAATTTTAACACAAAAATAGTGTTTTTTTAACTACGGCAACCGTTTACATGCAGAAGAAAAAGTGACGGGACAAATTTTCTTTTTCATTTTATAGTACATAAAATAGGCTTTAATTTGATATATGTTTAGGACACAGTATTTCCGGAACATTTTCAAAAATTAAGTTGAAAAAGTTAGTTTTTGTAAAAAAGTTGCAATTTTGAATCCCCCCCCCATGAGCAAGTTAAGTGTTAAATTTTCAAAAAAATTATATCAAATGAAAGGAAAATATCTTAGGTTTTAGTTTAAAAAAAAATTATGTTGATTTATTGATTTTTGAAAAAGTTATGGAAGTTTTAAGAAAAAAAAGTGAAAAAAATGACAAAATTTGTCGTTTTATAAATTTGTGATCTTTTGACGTATTGTTAAAAGAAATCACTCCAGTGAGAGTTGAGAAAAAGTAGTGACAGACACAAAAAAAAAAAATAAATAAACACATCATGGTGAAATTAATACCTTCTCAGCTTCGCAACGAAGCTAAAATTTGTCCCGACGACCTATCTTCTATGCGCAAAAGGCTACCGTATTCAGAAATATGCTATTTTTTTATTAAAATTCTGGGTT
>NW_026099572.1:89119646-89121885 GCF_025091365.1 Daktulosphaira vitifoliae
AATGTCTTCAACTAGATACGATTTTTGATCTTTTGACGTATTGTTGAAAGAAATCGGTCCAGTGAGAGCTGAGAAAAAGTGACAAAAGACATAAAAAAAAACACATCATGGTAAAATTAATACCTTCTCAGCTTCGCATTGAAGCTAAAAAAAGTGAATAATTAAATGTCAGCATAACTTTAAATATTTATTAATAATTTATTAAAATTGTACTTAAGAGGTATATTAATAATACAAATATATTGGATAATATCTAGCATTCCCAACAACATTTTTATGGCAAAAGATTTAAATGATGGTGAAGGCTAAAAAAAATAAATTAAAGATTATTCCACTTTTAATTATTTTAGAAAATTATTCTCAAAGTAACTTTTTTAAAATTATATAAACTATTAAATAACTAATATTTTAGCTTCGATGAGAAACTAAGTAGGTATTGGTTTTACTATGATGTGTTTATTATTTTTTTTTTTGTGTCTGTTACCACTTTTTCTCAGCTCTCACCGAACGGATTTCTTTCAACAATATATGTCAAATGATCACATATCGTATCTACTCGAAGACATTTTTCTCAAAAATAGAAAAAATTTCCCACGATCCCCTTAAATGGGAAAAATCTTCAAAAAATAAAAATTTTAAAATCGACAATTTTTGACATTTTTTCAGTTATTTTTACTTAAATCTGCCATAACTTTTTCAAAAATTACCAAATTAATATAATATTTTTTTATAATTGCACGATGTCTTTACTTATTATTTGATATAATTTGTTGTATAAATCTGACTCTTTACCTGTCCACAGGGGACGATTAAAAATGACAACTTTTTCAAATTAACTTTTGAAAGTATTCCAGAAGTACTGACACTTTTATATATATCTTAAATTTGACCTCTGGACTTGTCTTGGTAGTGAAAATGGCTACCAAATGCTATTTTTATGTGAAAATTCTTGATTTTATTTTTTACATTTTTAACTTTATAATGCTATGACATATTGAATATTGTATGGATCAATATAATTTTTTTATGAGAATTAATATTTTTTTATAATTCCTTTTTCATTTGATATTCTTTATTTTAATCAGGATATTAATAAGGAAATAGCAGATCATGTAGCTTTTGGAATAATCCACCAATTTTTAGCTTCGATGCGAAGCTGAGAAGGTATTAATTTTACCATGATGTGTTTTTTTTATGTCTTTTGTCACTTTTTCTCAGCTCTCACTGGACCGATTTCTTTCAACAATACGTCAAAAGATCACAAATCGTATCTAGTTGAAGACATTACCCTTGAAAATTGAAAAATTTTCCCTCGTTCCTCGCAAATGGGGGAAATATCCAAAAAAATTACAATTTTTAAAATCGGTAAATTTTGTCATTTTTATCACTTTTTTTTCTTAAAACTTCCATAATTTTTTCAAAAATCGACAAATCAACATAATTTTTTTTTTTATTAAAACCTAAGGTAATTTCCTTTTGTTTGATATCATTTTTTTGAAAATCTAACACTCAACATGCTCATTGGGGGGGATTTAAAATAGCAAAAACTAACTTTTTCAACTTAACTTTTGAAAGTGTTCCGGAAATACTGCGTCCTTTAAACATATATAAAATTAAAGCTTATTTTATGAACTACAAAATGAAAAAAAAAAATTTGTCTCGACACTTTATCTTGTGCATGTAAACGGCTGCCGTAGTTAAAAAAACTCTATTTTTGTGTTAAAATTTTCGATTTTCGATTTTAAATTTTCAACTTAAAAATGCTATAACTTTTCGAAAAATGAATGTATCAGCACAAATTTTTTTTTCTAAATACATTATAAGTACATCTTTCATTTGACATATTTTTTATTAAAATTGGACAATTTCCCCATATATAGAGGGCGTTAAAAATTTGAAACATTAAATAAAAAATTAAACATTTTTTAACTGAACTTTTGAAGATGTTCCGGAAATACTGCGTCCTTTAAACATATATAAAATTAAAGCTTATTTTATGTACTATAAAATAAAATAAAAAATTTTGTCCCGACATCTTATCTACTATGTGCAAATTGCTGTCGACATTTTAAAAAAAATTTAATATTTGCGATAAAAATCACATTCTATAAGGATGTTTATTGTACTTAAAACTGCCATAANTCTATAAGGATGTTTATTGTACTTAAAACTGCCATAAATTTTTCAAATATTAGCAAATCAAAATATTATTTTTTTATATTGAAACCTTAGGTAATTT
>NW_026099572.1:89121985-89124692 GCF_025091365.1 Daktulosphaira vitifoliae
CGAAGCGTTTCTTATGATAGTGATTTTAATCACTGTCAGATTAAATCTATACTGGACCCAACTATGTAACGTCCCCACTATTTTTTTTTCATTTAGTAGTACATAAAATAAGCTTTAATTTGATTTATATTTAAAGGACGCAGTATTTCCGGAACATTTTCAAAAATTAAGTTGAAAAAGTTAGTTTTAGTAAAAAAGTTGCTATTTTAAATCCCCCCTGTGAGCAGAATAAGTGTTAGATTTTCAAAAAAAAATGATATCAAATGAAAGAAAATTACCTAAGGTTTCAATATAAAGAAATATTATTTTGATTAGTTAATATTTGAAAAAGTTATGGCAGTTTTAAGTACAAAAAACATCGTTATAAAAGGTGATTTTTATCGCAAATATTACATTTTTTTTATAATTTCGACTGCCATTTGCACATAGAAGATAAGGTGTCGGGACAAATTTTTTTTTTTCATTTTATAGTACATAAAATAAGCTTTAATTTGATATATGTTTAAAGGACGCAGTATTTCCGGAACATTTTCAAAAATTAAGTTGAAAAAGTTAGTTTTTGTAAAAAAGTTGCTATTTTAAATCCCCCCTGTGAGCAGAATAAGTGTTAGATTTTCAAAAAAAAAATGATATCAAATGATAGGAAATTACCTAAGGTTTCAATATAAAGAAATATTATTTTGAATAGTTAATATTTAAAAAAGTTATGGGAGTTTTAAGTACAAAAAACATTCCGATAAAAAGTTCTTTTTATCGTAAACATTACATTTTTTTTTAAATTTCGACAGCCATTTGCACATAGAAGATAAGTTGTCGGGACAAATTTTTTTTTTTATTTTATAGTACATGAAATAAGCTATAATTTGATATATGTTTAAAGGACGCAGTATTTCCGGAACATTTTCAAAAATTCAGTTGAAAAAGTTAGTTTTTGTAAAAAAGTTGCTATTTTAAATCCCCCCTGTGAGCAGAATAAGTGTTAGATTTTCAAAAAAAAATGATATCAAATGAAAGAAAATTACCTAAGGTTTCAATATAAAGAAATATTATTTTGATTAGTTAATATTTGAAAAAGTTATGGCAGTTTTAAGTACAAAAAACATCGTTATAAAAGGTGATTTTTATCGCAAATATTACATTTTTTTTATAATTTCGACAGCCATTTGCACATAGAAGATAAGGTGTCGGGACAAATTTTTTTTTTTCATTTTATAGTACATAAAATAAGCTTTAATTTGATATATGTTTAAAGGACGCAGTATTTCCGGAACATTTTCAAAAGTTCAGTTGAAAAAGTTCTATTTTTTATACAATGTTTCAAAGTTTGAACCCCCCCTATATAAAGGGAAATTGTCTAATTTTATTAAAAAGTATGTCAAATGGAAGATGTACTTATATTGTATTTAGAAAAATTGTGCTGATACATACATTTTTCGAAAAGGTATAGCATTTTTAAGTTGAAAATTAAAAATCGAAAATTTTAACACAAAGTTAGTGTTTTTTTAACTACGGCAACCGTTTACATGCAGAAGATAAAGTGTCGGGACAAATTTTTTTTTTTCATTTTATAGTACATAAAATAAGCTTTAATTTGATATATGTTTAAAGGACGCAGTATTTCCGGAACATTTTCAAAAATTAAGTTGAAAAAGTTAGTTTTTGTAAAAAAGTTGCTATTTTAAATCCCCCCTGTGAGCAGAATAAGTGTTAGATTTTCAAAAAAAAATGATATCAAATGAAAGAAAATTACCTAAGGTTTCAATATAAAGAAATATTATTTTGATTAGTTAATATTTGAAAAAGTTATGGCAGTTTTAAGTACAAAAAACATCGTTATAAAAGGTGATTTTTATCGCAAATATTACATTTTTTTTATAATTTCGACAGCCATTTGCACATAGAAGATAAGGTGTCGGGACAAATTTTTTTTTTTCATTTTATAGTACATAAAAAAAGCTTTAATTTGATATATGTTTAAAGGACGCAGTATTTCCGGAACATTTTCAAAAGTTCAGTTGAAAAAGTTCTATTTTTTATACAATGTTTCAAAGTTTGAACCCCCCCTATATAAGGGGAAATTGTCTAATTTTAATAAAAAGTATGTCAAATGGAAGATGTACTTATAATGTATTTAGAAAAAAAAAAATTGTGCTGATACATGCATTTTTCGAAAAGTTATAGCATTTTTAAGTTGAAAATTAAAAATCGAAAATCGAAAATTTTAACACAAAAATAGTGTTTTTTTAACTACGGCAACCGTTTACATGCAGAAGATAAAGTGTCGGGACAAATTTTTTTTTTTCATTTTATAGTACATAAAATAAGCTTTAATTTGATATATGTTTAAAGGACGCAGTATTTCCGGAACATTTTCAAAAATTAAGTTGAAAAAGTTAGTTTTTGTAAAAAAATTTTAAATCCCTCCCCATGAGCAGGCTAAGTGTTAAATTTTCAAAAAAATTATATCAAATAAAAGAAAATTGTCTAAGGTATTAGTTTAAAAAAAAATTATGTTGATTTGTTGATTTTTGAAAAAGTTATGGAAGTTTTAAGAAAAAAAAGTGAAAAAAATGACAAAATTTGTCGATTTTTAAATTTGTAATTTTTTTGGATATTTCCCCCATTTGCGGGGAACGAGGGAAAATTTTTAAATTTTTAAGGGTAATGTCTTCAACTAGATACAATTTGTGATCTTTTGACGTATTGT
>NW_026099572.1:89124741-89127486 GCF_025091365.1 Daktulosphaira vitifoliae
AAATTCGGCACAGGAGTGTATAGAAAAAGTACACATACAGATAGATATTTACATGCCGATTCACACCATTGCCCCTCACAGAAAATGGGATTATTACACACAATGGCAACAAGAGCTGTCAGAATAGCTGATGAAAACCATGTGAATGAGGAAAAAACATACTTACGACAAGCACTAAAGAATAATGGGTACACAATTAAAAATATTAATAAGGCAATTAAAAAAGCAGAGAAAAGAAAAAATGCAACGCGTATCATGGATGACGAAAATAATGAAGATGAAAAGAAAGGCACATTAATACTGCCGTACATACAGGGAATTACCGACCGCATATCAAGAATCGCACACAAATTCAAATTAAGAACTGTTTTCAAACCAAACACAGTAGCAGGATCACTACTCCGAAACCCGAAAGATAAACTGCCAGAGATGCAAACACCAGGAGTATATGAAATACCGTGTTCATGTGGTAAATCTTATATTGGACAAACAGGAAGAGCTATTGCGACAAGAATAAAAGAACATGAAAAAGATGTGGAGTACCAAAGAACAGAAAAATCTGCAGTAGCTGAACATGCCAAAAACAAAGGACATGACATACAATTCGATAAAGTAAAAATACTTAACAAAGAAACTCATTTTGGCAAACGGATGTACAAGGAAGCAATAGAAATCGAAAAATGTCCGGAAAATTTTAACAGAGAAGATGGATGGAAAATCAGCAAAACTTGGTTACCTATCATACACCACACAAAAAGGAAATTAACCAACAACACCGAAAATAATTCAATATACGAAGAGGCAACAATCAACATAACAAATAATTGCCGGTGTAGGAAAGGAAGACCGAAATGTCAAGAATGCCGTAAACAACGTTAGTCAAAAATCGAGATGTTGTCAACGACATTAGTCAAAAACCCGGATACGGTAAACTACATTAGTCAAAAACCAGATGTTATCAATTTTATAAAAGCAGACTGTTATCAAGATAAGGCGCCAGTATAGTTACAGCTACCGACTAGCAATCATCACTCTGAAGATGGACTCTGCAATGAGTCCGAAACGTCAGAACTCAACTGTAAACATGGAAATATCCTCAAGCACTTCAAGCAACAAAACAATCCATGAAAGTTTTAACACATTCATAATTTTGGTATTACTTTGGTAACATCTAAGAGTAATAATTTAAGAGATTTATTAGGTAACCATAAAGATAAGGTAGATGAAGGGGGGAATCAGGCATTTATAAAATACAATGTGAAAGTTGTAATAAATGTTACGTAGGACAAACAAAAAGAAATATAGGGGTCAGGTTTAAAGAGCACTTAAGAAATATTAAAAATCAAGAAATTGAGAAATCTCCAGTGGCTGAACATTTATTGACACATAATCACTCCATTAAAACTATAAAACAAATTAAAAACGTAAATAATTACAAAGAACTTAATATCAGAGAAGCAATATAAATGTTTAAAAATAAAAACAATTTAATTAATTGGGACCTTGGCCCGCTGAAAAATGCATTATTAAACTTGTGTAAACTGGCAAAATGTGATAATATTATTTAGTGATGACGTCACTGGGAGATAAGGTCACTAGGGGTATATAAGGGAGTTTTTTCTAGTTGGGGTATCAGTATGTGTTTAGCGTTGATAATGGTAACATTGTTTCCGAAATACGTATCCGCGACTTTTCATTAATTTTTTGTGGCTTTGAGTTTAATATTTTTTAGTTTTTTAAATTAATAATATTTTTAATATAGTTTTAATTTTACTTAATTAATTAGCCACAAGTGATCAATTTTTATTATATTAAAATTGCTTTAAATTTATATTTCACAATAGTGTGATCAAAAATATGATCATATTACTTAATGATAATATCACTACTAAGGATACATAAAAGGATATTGTTCGCGCCGCATGCAAATCGTAGATACCGGGCGTTTATTGTTTCCGTCTACTCATCTACCCTTTTTCTCCCGTTTGTTGGCGGCATCGGTCAGTTATCAATGCCGGTCGATAACTGTATGATATGCATTTTTGTTTAGTAATAAGTTTTAGTATCTTTTTTTTCTTGTTTATTAGACAGTTGATTTTTTTTTTTTGTAAGTCACACGGATGGAATTTTCTATTTTGTAAGTCACACGGATGACATTTCCTATTGTTTAAGTCACACGGATGACGTTTTCTATTATTTTATTTAAAATGCACGGATTATGTTTAATATGTTCAATTGCGAATCGTTAGATTAAAATATTTACCTATGAACATTGACATATAATAATTGTATACAAAAATCTGATTGGTAAGTTTGGCAGTTACTGTTACATTTATGTAAATTATTAGCATATTATATTCATTATTGTTATACCACACGGATGTTTTGATTATAAAAATTTGTCATTTTATACTGAATTGTTTATTGTTATTTGTATAAACTTAATTTTATATGAGCCAACAATCACAGTCTTCTTTCTGTATAAATATAAATACAAAAATCCTTTCTTATTAATNCTTCTTTCTGTATAAATATAAATACAAAAATCCTTTCTTATTAATCATCAGGTAAGCCAGATATTATTTCTCACCTTGGTATTAACAGATATAATAATAAAACTATAATAGCTCAACCCAAATAAATAATCGTTTTAAATATAACACAATAACAGAGATTTTTTATCACAATCAACAATTAAAATAATAAATAATAAAATTATAGTATATTATTAATCAACTTCTCTTC